>NW_022145605.1:485000-603820 GCF_000002235.5 Strongylocentrotus purpuratus | reverse complement strand
TTCCACGTTCGACCACTGTAAATATGCATAGCACTGTTCCCAAAACATGTGATGTCATGTCATGCTCAGAATAATAACCTATTTTTAAATTGACGCTATGAAAGTTTTTCAGTACAGGAGAAAATAAAAACGGACGAGATGCTAAAAAATGTAAGGGCAAAGTGTCACACACAGAGATTGACCATTTTATTTATAATTCTGAGCAATGGAGAAAAAGCATTAAGAAGTGTATGTATTGCAACCTCTGAAGAAAGATACAAACACGTTTCAAAACTATTGAAAGCAAAGATGAAATCAGGTAAACCAAACACAAAATATATCACAAATAAAATGGGGAAAGCGGGAGAAAAAAAAAAAATCATTTTCACTATATTGAGATTTTAATAGTCCTGACCACGACTCGTTATTGTAGCTATTATTGGGGAAGCAAAGAGGGATATTAAAAGCACTCATGTCGGGCGTCGCGGCATAGGAGACGGCCTCCCATTATTCTCAAAACGTTAAAACAGTGTGAAACTTAACGAAACGGTGCGAAACAGCATGAAACGTGAACAAGGCGGAATCAAATCACTTTAGAAACACTGTCCGTCTCATGGACCTCTAGAAGGGGGTCAGTATGCTACTCTGTAGTGAGACCAGAAATAGAGGAAGACTAAAGTTACTATCTTGGTGATCTATTAAAATCGGTCATGAAGGTCTGATCTCTGCTAGAGCTATCAGTGGTGTAATTGGTCCAATTCAAACCACTCACTGTGAAGTATTTTGTCACTGCTTATTTCTTCCCAGCCACCATACCGCGGCGTTATTACGATGAATTGGTGCATTTATGTTGTTGATTTAGCCTGGGATAGCGTTAATATACCTGGTGTGAAGGAATGGTGTCGCCGTTCATCCCAAACCCATTTCACACGATCTAATCCTAATATATTCTGGATAAATCAGCTAACATTTCGTTTAAAACAAATTTTGATATCTTCTTTATTTCTTGACCAAAAGCACAGACTGAAAGGATCAATTTATAATTAAAAAGAAAGAGAAAACAGGATAATATTCATGTTGGCACTTTTTTCCATACATTTTTAAACAGTAACAAATAAGTTTTTTAGTACACTGTATGAAAGCAAAGTAATAATTATCCATACATGTAATTATCGTAAAAGTACTAGGCCTATATCGCTTTGTTTGAGCAGTGTTGTGCAGTGTTATCTGAGAATGTATGGCATGTGTTCATAATTCGGTTCATGATCCATTTGACTCTGATCGATTTGAATATTGATTTAAGCTCCATTATACACAGATTTACCAAACTATGGGTTTGGAGTCATATTGACAAACCTTCCCCGGTATGTTTCGTCGTCTGTTTTCACTTAATGCTTTTTTGTTTTCTCTCATATTTACTCTCCCATCCCCCTCCTCTCTCTCTCTCTCTCTCTCTCTCTCTTCTTCAGACTATCACCTTGAAACATGTGTAAATTGAGCAATACGCCTCAGAATATGTCATTTTTATATCTTGATTTGTGCGGAGTCGGCACCGAGGGGTCAGCAGGAGAGTCAAGACAGCGGTCTAGTTCAAAGACACTAGCCCGGGTCATTGTGCATAGTAGCTAGGCCAAATCACCGAGCGAACAACTCAAAGCTTGTAGCTACACTATGGTGATGACTGCTAAACTGCTCCCAATGGACCCCATATAAAAAGAAATAGTTTTTCCCTTCTCTTCTTGATTTTACTGGATTTCATCCTTTCTGCCAAAGAACGCTGCCTGAAAATGGTGGTGATATCACATGGAGAAAGTGTGCCATGAGCCCCAGGCTACTACACAACACGCTTAACCCCCTTTATCCAACCGATTTGCCGGAAAAAATCCTAATATTCCCTCTCATTTTCAGTTTTTATTTTGCTATATCTTAATGAAAAACAAATGATAGTGCCATCTTGCGCATATTCCTATAGTAATCCTTAACAATAATTATATTCAACTTATAAAAACCAAAAAACAATGATTCAGGCAATTAATAGGTGTCCCCATGAATTGCGCACGAACGCGTGACACATTGAAAATATTTGAGTCATTATACTTCAACTTAAATTAAAATTGACAAACAATTCTGTTTTCTTCAAATGAACAAACATCATTCATTTCCACATAAATCAAGAAGTACATTACCAAAGTATGGAGTTATAAGGTCGTCAAAAACTAGTACAATAAGTCGATATGATGTTCGTTCAAAATACACTTTCAAAATGTCTGCGTTTTTCCAGGGAATATATTACTCTTTAGTAGCATGCTGTGAAGTATTTGCACAAAAAAGAATGGATTATTCTTGCGTAAATGTTAGATTCTAAGCGACGCAAACAAATTGTTGCGCAACACTTACTTACAATTTTTTTCTCAGTCCTAACCTACTTTAAAAGTTGCTATAACAACACTGAATTTGCGAGAGTTTAGCTGCACTTTACAAGTGACGATCGGCACCTTTTTTGTAGGTCGGTGTAAACTTGGTTTCTCTTACAGCTTTTCTTCCTCTTTTCTTTTCGACAACTTATGTTTATGCGTCTGTAAAAAGGGGCGGGCGGCACACTTCAGATAGAAAAGGCAAAAAGGGGGAAAGGAGAAGTATAGGAGGGAACCCCTTTCTTCTTCTTTTTAGAGGCTGGAGACGGGATTCCGAACGACCGCACCACGCCGCCGTCTAGTGTTTGCAGTAAAGCTATGAATTTTGGTATTGTCCAGCCTGGTTCGACACTCAATCTCCGTCCCCATAGCAAAGTCACGATCATACCTATTATAACGAGCAGTAACAGAGAGAACAGCGACTGATCGATAATGTGGTTGTTTGGGGTCGGAGAAACGATCTCAGAGATGGAGATGGTTAGAAAGAAAATATTATGATGTGCGAGTAAAGGAAAGAAAAGGAAATTATGTCACTTATGTAGGGAAATAAAGAGAGAAAGAGAAAAAGAGAGAAAAGTGGATGGTTGCAAAAATATTATGATGCGAAAGTAAACAAGGAATAGAAAAAAACATTCTGGGTAAAGAAATAGTGCATATGACAAGAGACAGATAGAGACAGGGATAGATTTTGTTTTAAATATATAAACAAAATAATGAGAAATGAAAGAGAGAGAGAGAAAGAGAGAGAGAGAAAGAGAGAGAGAGAAAGAGAGAGAGAGAAAGAGAGTGAGTAAGTGAAAGAGAAAGGAAAGGAGGGAGAGAGTTGGGTAAAGGTTTGGTGTTCCTCTCTAAGGCCCGCCTTTCAGTCGTCGAGACACGATTGTCGATTTTTCTCCCCTTGGGCAGTTTGCTGACAAGCTCCGGAAACAATCAACGCATCGATACTTCCGGACTACATCCCCCTCCTTCTCCTCCTCTCCCTCCTCCTCCCCCTCCTCCCCCATCCTCCTCATTACTAGAAATTTATAAAGATCATTATCAATAAGAATAGATCAATGTCCTGCCAGATTCGTTTCTTACTAATCATAGTTTGATATATAGGAAGACAAAAATAGGCTTAGACTTTTAAGTATCGAGATTTTTCACGAAAAACTTTCTCGTTCATCATGATCAATCGCTCCTAAATACTCTTGCTGACATGTACATGTAGAAGGTATTTTCAATGTCAAGAAAAAAAAAAACATATTAGACAAGCTAAGATTAATCAAAATGATCACGAACGAAACACAACGAGTGACAGCTCGCGTATTGGAAAAAGCACATCATTATTCCACAGTGATGAATCTGAGTCAAAAGAAAGAAGGAAAGAAATATGGCTGATTGAAAGAAAGAAATAAGAAAGAACAAACAAAAGAACGTTTTCCATGCTGGCGTATTATTAAACTCTGTTCCAAAACGATTTTTGATCTTACATCTCGATCTCGCAAGGTTGGTTTCTACGTCGAAATTGTCACAAACATGCAAAATCGTCTAACAAGGGATAGCCTACACGGATATCATTTGCATTTTAATATTTGACTGCCAGCACGGTTGATGAATTGGACAAAAAATCGAAGAAGATTAAACAAGGATAACGTACATGTCTTTTTATTATTCATTACATCCCAAAAAAACTCACGTACGGAGGAATTCTAGCAATCTTACTCTCTTCCACGCTTCTGTTCAGATGTGTGTTTAAATATCCGATAACCGAAATAACTTCTTCAGTAGCAGTGATCCTGTAGTTCTCGTACCACTTTTTTTTGTTGAAATAAAGTTGAAATCGACTTGTCGAAATCTTGATTTCTTCTCTTTTCTTTCGAAGAAAGAGATGTATTATCTTGCTTAAAACCCAACTTGTATATGTCTTAGACGGACTACACGGCTCAACTTAATGATGTAATAATAATGAGCTAATATCCTGCATTAAAATGAAGATATATTTTTTTGTTAATTTCAAATATAAAGTCACTGATTTCTCTCTTTATCGATTTTATAATGATACCCATTATACTGTTTTTCATTATAAACCTACATTACAGTGCTGATTCAAACGGTGGCGAGGATAACATTCATGTAGTTTTATATAAAACGTCATGTTTACAAGATGCCTGTCAATGACTAACTTATGTAATATAGATATGCAGATTTTCAAACAAGGAGCTCAAAATTATTGATCTAAATTTTAAAAATCATTCCTTGCTGTAGATCATGATAATATATGATGACGTAACGCAGTGAAAGATAACAAGACATGCACGTATACGTATTTTCCCTGCATATCTACCACGAGGATATAGGTTTGTTCTAGCATTCTTAGCAGCCTGAGGACAATTAATCAATTTCAATCTTTAGAATTCTGTTTAGCAACCTGTTGTTTATTTCACCTCCGCCTTCATTCCATAATGTCTCATACAAATTATGCTCATCTCTCAGCTTGAATTAAGTAGGTCGATGTTTGCTCGAAAACTCGAAAACCTGTCAGAATTTTCTCATTTTAGTCAGGTTGCGTGCGAATAGCCCTCATTTATCACAGAATAACTTCATCATGGACGACAGACCGTTGAATATAATGGTACAAAATAATTCGACTTTTCACCAGTATCTGACGCATTTGCATTTTTTTTTCTCTTTTTCTTCTTTTGAGTAAATTTCATCACATTACGGTAGCGCAAAAGCGCGCGCATTTACCCGTCTCTTTTGTACGGCATCAATGTCATTTATAGATGAAATACTAAATGAAAATCAGGGACACCCAGACCCACATTCCCGCAATAGAAAGGCACTAATTTCTGGATATAATTTCGTGAAGTAGTAGGTCTTTTGTATTTACATTCCAAGAAGCGGAGAAGTATTGGGGAGGAGATAGAATCACGGAACGCGTCTCCCAGAGCGTTAACGAGGATGTTATTACATTATCCGATATGCTCCAATTGTCTCCTTTCCCCCATACGGCCTATATAGAAAATGGTGGTGGAGCTTTATATACAGACTCGTCTCTTTTCAATATTCTTCCTTTACTAAATATTTCAATCTTTCTATTTTCTAACGCAATATTAATAACTTGAGGAGCCTATATACGCACCCTTGAATATCACCTATCAATAGACCAGTCGTGCCAGCAGTGTGTATTCGTTACATCGTAATGTAGGCCTATCTAAAATGTAATAAGTTCATGTCGTGTGTAGTCGTTTTATTTCTCTAAAAATAGAAAAGCTCCATGCCATAATTTCAAACTACAGGTCTGTACATGAATCATCTGAAAATTGATATCTCCTCTAAGAGCCGTCTAAAAAAAAAAAAAAAAAAAAACGGAAAATTTTAAATATCAACTTGTTATCGGTTATAATATGCATCGACTTAACGGCGCTTACTTTCCAGACTTAAAACAAATATTGAAGGCCTAACATTTATTCAACAATTGTATCACATGGCGTTACTGGTAATCATGTCTCGTTCACTATTGTATTGTAGTATTTCATGTCTGGTAGCCATCAACTCGGCCCGCCACACGCAGTGCAACTCGCCATCATTAGTCTGGTATTCGTCGACCCCTTACCATAAACCTTCCACTTGGGTGTAGTAGAGCGCAGTTGAGGTGAAACATTACAATCAACAAACTAGAACCTACCCTCCATTTATAGCACGTGACACTTCCGTTCCTATTAACATTTTCAGAGCGTTCAAAGATTTATAATCTTTAATTATGTAGTCGAAAAGAATATTTTTTAAACATTTAGATACACTGAGAATAAAATGTAAAAATCATATTCTGGAAGGCCTGGTAAAACTATGTAGAATTAAGAAAAAAACATGGGTCGAATATTTGTGCTTATAGACATTAAAAAGCAATACATATTTAGTGTCAAAGAATTATGATTACAAAAGAAGCAAGCAAAAATATTTGAGTACGAAAACTAAAATAACCCATGAATTGAGAGATAACTAAAGGTTTATATGTATCTCGCTTTATAGGTGGTGCTGGCAGAAGAGAACTCGTTCGCCTCTTACTACCCTCATCCTGGTCGGTTCACCCACGGCAGCTCCCCGCTGAGAAGCTGGCTCGCGCGACAAACCTCGCGTCACCGCTCAGCGTCTATGCTGTCCGAATCAATTCACAGGACATAGCTTGATGTGTACGACGTATCATCATATACTGCTATAGACCTACTAGAGATCGACTTTACGATAGAGGGGTGCAACTAGACTGAAATGGTGGTATAAATGGGGAAGGAGCTAAGGTCGGGTGGCATTATTATACATTATTTGTCCAAATCCTATATTTTGGTTTTCTACAATGCAAAGCTTTGGTTGAGTAATCATACCAACACATATTTGATGCACTATTGGAATGCATCGCAGAATGCCCCCTTTCCTACCCCCCCCCCTTCCACACACACTTTCTCTCTCTCTCCCTCTCTCCCTCTGTCTCTTCTCGCTTTCTCCCTCATTGACCTATTTATTGTGGCGAATCCAGAAAATATTAAAAAGGGCGTTTGTGCCTAATCTCCCCTACCCTGGAATAACAAATGTCATGAAAGTTAGATCATATTAAACATGAATCAGTTGAATAATATTATGTATCAACATGTACATGTATAATCATATGTTAACATTTGTTTATTATTATTTATTATATTAAAAACGATATTTTGTAAGTTCTATTATAAAAAAAATGTTCTTTAACCTACAGATAGGCCTATGCCAATACAAGGGGTAAAAATTGACGAGAGCAATAACTGATTATTTCCTTTAAAATAATTTAAATGAAACCCTTTTTTCTACCATACCATTCAAAGTACTTATGTTGAATCTTCGAAATTTGAAAAAACCGATGCATTTATGAAAATAAGTTATGGATTCAAAGCGACAGAAAAAAATAATAAAAATGGAACAGTTCAAGAAAGAGAGTGGGATAGATTACAGGCATGAGTACAACCTATAATGTGTAAACCTATATGTTATATAATTTTTCGATAATTTATCATCTATTTGATCAGACGTGAATTTTGTGAAAAGACCATATTTGTACAAGGGCTGCTTTGTGCTCTGTAAATCCAGATGGTGCTCTTAATTAGTAATGCTCAATGTGTAAATAAATTGACGGCATTTCCGAGGAACTTAAAACTCGAAAAGCCATTTAAAAAACATGAAATACGCAATCTAAAAATCAACATGTTCACATTTGTGTGTCCTTCGCAAAAAAAGTAAGATCGTGAAGATAAATCGAGTAATTGTGTAGAGTTTCATTATTACTTGAAATGTATATTTACATAATGACTGTATAGTCAATATTTATTATGTTATAGTACAGGATATTCGAACTAATGTTCTAAAACTTACGTAGCTTTTCCACGTGACATGTTTGTTGTATTTTTTGCCATCGTATGTTCATCCTGTTTGTTTTGTAAAAGTATTATTATGTGCATCATTGTTTTGCCATGTTTTGTCCTGTGTATACAGGCAGTAGTCTAGGTATGAATGGAGTTATTTTACGTGCTTTAACTTGTTATATTCAATAAATAAAGTATATGACAATAACAAAGTGACTACAATAGTGCAAAGCCTATAACACCAAATGAAAATTCGCAGTCGGTATACTACCATCTTTCAGCAAAAAAATCTATATCAAAAGAAAGCTTCTTTGAAATGGATGTGATATGAATAGCTAAATAGTACAGGCTACCCCGTTTCCCTTTTTGATTTGAGTGTATGTTTGCGGGCGACCCCGATGTAGCGAGCGAGCGAGCGAGCCCAAGCTCCGTATCATGAAGCGGAGACGCACCGAGCATCACAGGAGGAGCCCCGGCAGCCGTTTGATGTAGCGTACCGATGTTTGGACAACGTGCTAGGCCAAACACTCTACAACACTGTCAACGGGACATCAATAGCCCTGAACTTCTGCCCCCCTTAACAAACCAAACTCCTCCTTATTCTACTCCTCCTCCTCCTCCTCCTCCTACTTCTCACATGCCCTCCATCTACCTTCCAATATCCCCCGTTTGCATTCCTATCCATTGGTTACAGGCTATTCCCTCTCTTATAATATCTCGGCGTAATAAAATTTAAACTTTTCTTGCATCGTTTATAAAAAAAACGCGCATTGAAACATGTTTATTAAACAGACTGATAAAGTACTTATAATAGTGATTAAACATGGCGCCGCGCATTAGCCCCAAGACTCCTTAATAAACCTTCTCCTATCCACTCTCCCCGCCCTTTCTTGAACTCGTGGAAGCAACCCTTCTAATAGACATATAGATAAACAACTTTTAGCTTTCTGCAGTAGTTTACACGTCTAAATGTACTTTAACCTATCCGCGTAAAGTACCTGACAATGACAATAGAAAAGATGTCAGGAAGCGAACCTCTGTCCACCAATATGAAGAAACAACCCTTGGCGAAACACAATAGGTCCCTCTGGTATCACTCCTTGTTTGTCGGAAGGGGCGACTCTGTCTAGCGATACTATCCGAGTTGTGTTACGGTCGAGTTTAAACAGTGAAACTAAACAAATACTTATTGAGCACAATGTCACGACTGCACAAGAAAGCTCAGAAAGACCAGCTTAAATATAAACCATTCTCTCCATTTATATATTATATTCAACCTCGTTTCCAAGATTATTTTGTGAATATTTTGTGTGGAAAAGGACTTAATATTGACTAATCGTGTATGTTACTATTGACATTGGGGCAGAGGACGGGGGATCAAAAGTACACAACACCCTCTATCGGCTTCCCTCTCAGGGTGGGCGGCATCCTAAAACCACGCAAAAAAACACCACACGTTATGTTCCTGAATGCTTACTAAAACGCAATGCATGGTCGGCAAATAACACAAAGATTAATAAAGAATGAAAGTATCGGTTCATGAGTTAAGGATACATAAATGACAAACAGAAAGAAGGGAGAGAATTTTAGAGCTCTTTTCTAACTTGCTGATTGGTAGGTTTTACACGGTCTCTACATTGGCTGCAGATTGAAGCATGGAGCTGAATAGACAGACATCATACATGCATGTGAGTGGGTAGAATCTGTTCAATATTACGACGAATATGAAATGTGTTGGAGAAATACTGAACACCTAAATAAGCAGGAAAAAGTTTGACTTTTGACAATCGAAAAAAATACATTTTTTATGCAAGTACGCAATCGGATCGGAATGCATGTCAACATAACCCTGGTCTGCGGCGAGTGTACTTTTGTGACAAGTCGGTTTTGACTTCCTGCACAGACGTAGAAATCATGACAAATGTATCGAGCTTTCTTGCCATTCAAACTCCTTTCGAAAACACGAATTCATGTCAGCCTCGGATGGGTCTGAAGCTAGCCGACACATTCACATTTTAGTAAGCGGACAATCCCGACCAATGCTCGCGACAATCATGGCGTAAATCGTTGATAGATGAGCAGTGTGCGCTACACTGTCACTTGCGCTTTAAATCGACAATCCTTTTGGCTTTTCTTTCTGTCGTTTCCTCACTTTTCCATCAGACATCATTGTTTTGATGAATGTTACAAATTTCTCTTCTATCATCTCCTGACCTGGGTTGACGTGGTCCATTGAATAACCATTGTGCACGGGTTTGCATGCATGGCGTGGTGATCTGAGTGAGTGCTATACAATTAGAGGGTAGATCTAACACACACTTGTGTGTACCTCGCCAATTTTCCACTAATATTTTTTGCCGATCTCACACAAGATAGAAAAATATGATAATAGCTGCTCATTGGCTTGAGACAATTATAACAGACAAAATAAACGAAAATTAGGGTTCTCTTCCTTGTTTCTCTCTCTCTCTATTCCTGTCACTCAAAATCAAGTACACACAACGTGAAGCCCCTTTTCCAGACACAATTTTTTCAGAGAAATTCAAATCCAGTATTTAATCCCATAACTCAAATTATTGAGTAATTTTCTTATATCAAAAGCTAAAGGACACATTTTGAATCCATCTAAGACCAAAATGATATACTTCTCCTAGTTTACATGATTCTTATCTTGTACATCTAAACATTACCCAAACCAAATTTCTCTCATAAAAACAACCCCATTGTTAAACGGTGCCCCATGTTCCGTATCTTAAAGCGGCTACGCCAATATGGCTCTCCGTATACGGCCCATTTCATCCGTGCCCCTCCCAAAATCGATGCTTGTAACTATCACCCTTATAACCTTGGGCGCCTATTCAATATGCGTATGAGACGATTTCAGCACAAGCAATAAATAATAAGAAATCAAAAAGGGGGTGGCAGTCTTGGTTGTCGTTTACGGTGATGAAATTACAAGTCACCTTGACTTTAAAAGACAAGAACAATCTTTAAATAATTCTCGTTCCATTTCAAGCCTCACTGAAAAATTAATGGCGTGGTTTACTCCTGGTTATTTTAAATCTTTCTGCGTCGGCCTTGGCGGTATTTTTACTTTATTATATTCAATTCTTTGGCAACGTAAACAGATATGTTCCGGCACATTATGCAGTTTTCAAACTCCATATTTAAAAATGCAATCACTTCCAGTCAATAGAATCAAGGTCGATAAGATGGTAGAAGTTTCGAACTGCATGCATGATTTCTAGCAGTAAATCATTTTTATCGATTCTCTCATTGTAAGATTCATATTTTGTATTGGTGTGCTGGTACAACTGCCAGTATATTTTGCAACATGTGGGACTGACATGAAACTGTCCTTGTTTTTCGGTAAGAAAGCAATGACCCATGTTTGACCACAGCCCACCTGTTCTCTCTTCTCGTTCCGTGTTTTCACTTTGTCTCCATTCGTTCTCTCTCTCCCTCTATGAAACGGGGAAAACTAAGAAAAAGCAAATACACATAGGACGAGTGTTGCACGTCCCGACTTTTGTATCGTTCTCTCTCTCTCTCTCTCTCATAGAAACCCATTTCTCCCCTATATTTTCTGACTCCAAAGTGCATTTTGTGCACGACCGCCCTTGAACCTGTGTATTTGTTGGTCTCCATCACTAAGGTGAGATAGAGAGATAGAGAAAGGGGAAGCATTGCAACAGTTTCGCTTTTATGCCAACTGTACGAGCGCTGATAGCGATCGATAGGTATGAATAAAAGCGACACCTTCGCCAATTCTTGATTTGAGTTGTTTGTTTCCCTCGTGTACACAGTTGGATGATAAACAACAATTTGTTTGTGAATTGTATCGATGGAATTCAAACCCTCGTGTTGTAGGGTACTCGATCTACTGACAGGATTTCTATACGTATAATTTTCAAAGAACATGCCCATAATTATCTCCCAAACTCAGGTCTATACAGACGAATCAAATCTATTGATAAATCGGCATTTTAAAGACCGTACGATGTACAGCAAGTCAATGTATGCAGTACTTGAGCGTTGATAAACCCGTTGAATGCAACTACGTTGAGGCAACCCTCTCTATCAAAACCATGGCAAACGCGTTAAAACATGGATTTTATGAAACACCAAGAACGGTTGTTTTGCAGATTATTTGAATATATAATGGCACACGCCCTTGTAAGTCAATCAAATTATCCAATCCATGAATTTTACGAATAAATATTTGAACAAACCACGGTGATATTATTGAAGGTAATACATTAATATATTACAGATCCATCTTTCGATTTCAACATTCAAAACAATATATGCCTGAACTTTTCAGGATGCTTTTTCTCACGCATTTTTAAACGGGTGTTTGTACGCACAATCCAACCACTACTGTTAGCCCGTATAGGAGAAATAGTACCTTTAAAGGGAGTTTAGGTTGTAATGGGGTTTAAAGGACTTACGTTGGCACTTTGTGAGGTAGTCTTCTTTACAGATGAACTGATTTTCATCGACCACGTAAAGCTCTTCGCCCGTAGAGAGTTGCTTTCGACATACCATACATGTGAAGCAGTTGAGATGGAATACTTTACTACGAGCTCTCCGCACCAGATCACTAGGTAAGATTCCTTGAAGACATCCTGCGCACTTTGTCCCGTATCGTCTGTAACAAGAAGAAACAAATCCATTGGTTAAACGACATGGTACATTATAGAAGGATCTTACTTTTTAATCACCTATCCTGTTATCCTTGTGTTTCAAAGTAAAAGTGACTGTTTGACAAATGAAATTGATATAACTTATTGTTAAACCTATTTTACTATTTAGTCTACTTGAAAATCAGTGCCACTATATTAACAAATACAACGCACTTTTCATTATTCGTTTTGATTACCAATATTTGTAACCCTTGCTGTCTTTCCCCGCCATTTTTAGTCTTGACCTACAAACTCAGCAGTACGCCAAACAATTACCATGGTAACAGCCGGTGAGCCGTGGTCCGCTCTCATGCTTGACCCCATGCTATGGTGCGTATTTACATGGCTATCGGAGCCTTTAATCTCATGAAGATATCATCATTCATCAACTACAAACATTCTCACACCCCGCTAATTAACACCCTCCACTCGACATCAACAAATACTGATTTGTTAAGAGAAAAGCATCAATGTGATTTTAAAGGTAATATTGAGCTCTGGCTATGAAAGAACATTTCGAGAGAAACTGGTTAAAAGATGTTTCCAAATGTTAATTTCGCATTAAATGGGTTGTTTGGAACCCCCACGAGCCTGTATAATTTTAGGGGGAAACTAAATTATGAAAGCACAACAATTATATTCATTTATGGAACTACATGTACTGTACGAGATATAGTTTGGTCGAGGCTACTAGCTCAAATTCACAACTTTTATTTGCTCATTACTATAAAGTTAGTTTACACTTTCTATTTGTAATATGGTAGACTTTCACCTTTGTAAAGTTGTGTTCGATCGTGTGATAATTTTTCGTCATTTCCACAACACGACTTCAAAATGCGGTTGTTCAAGAAACAATGACGATGATAACAGCCAATGCATAGCACATGAATACAAGATACATGCATGGTCGACGACTACGATATAACATGCTAAGACTTCGGAACAAGTTTGATCACTTTTTGATAGAAAATAGTGAGGCTGTCACATCTAAAGTGAGAGGTATGGCGATGCACTTTCATTGTTTTACTACTGAATCTCACAGTCACGAAGCCTGACTCGAACGACTTCCCTCAAAGCATCGCCGAAACATAGAAATCAACTTATGATGTCACGTGACCGCTACTTTGCCCCCAAATCCCTCTAGATTTAAAGGGATTTGGTCATTATTTATCCTCACATGCTTCTGGATTCATGCTTTATTCAAAATGGCGTCAGGGTCGAGAGGGTGCATGTATCTGTTTGTTTTACCTGCTGGTAGGCAGCTATAAGAAGTGTATTGAACCAATATCAATATAAATGGGTACCTGATTTGGTTTAAATTGTTTGTAAAATGGATGACATGATTGTATCACTGTAAAGAAGGTCGATTCAAGAGAGGCGATCTGACGGAAAAATCATAAATATGTCACTTGATTTCAAATCATTCAAAGCAAGGATTTTCAAGAACATTTATATGATTAACCTCTGACGTTCGGCTTCGTTCACTGTCATTTTCTTTTGTTTTATGGGGAAATACCAACACCAGAAGTTCATTGCACTTACATTTCATTCATTCATTCATTAACAGTCTACATCTACAGTATGTCTTATTTTAGGTCTACTGTGTTTCCTTCAGTTCGAAGGAGATTTACTACATCGAAAACAGCGAGAAAATCATACTATTTGAATATGACATAATTGACCTTAGAATGATCTGTGGGTAGTTGCGTTACTGGAAAGTTGCATTTCCTTCTACCTTCCATAATTCCTTCCTCTTTACATGTTTCTTCTTCTTTTATCTCTCCCTCTGCATGTTATGCCAGTGCCATGCATTAGTAAGACTGACAACTTAACTTCTAAACGTGTTTATTCATAGCAGAGCTTACACACTTTTTGAATAAAGAAAAGGTGAAATAGAGGTTTATTATGGCAGTATCTGACTACCACTACGCACGCCCACCATACAAGGGCGAAACATCAACACCCTCACTCCAACCGCTTTTGAGAAAAACACCGACCTAACTCCTCCGTTTTATAAGCTGCACCCCACACGGGTTCCCCTCCTCCGCTATGGTGATGCCCTCAATGGTGTTAACAAACACCAAAGATGTTATCATTTCTACATCATTTCATCCACTGGTATGCGCACTTAACACCCACCACCTTCCAAGGCCCGGTCTGCATTACAAAATCGGCTAATAACGTGTTAACCCTGATTCTTTTCCATAAACGAAAGAAATATCTGGTATAATATTCAGTATAAAATGTAAGACAAATAATTTTTGTAGAAACAGTTCGTAACGCCCCTATTGCCAAAGACACTTTTCGGTTGGTGCCCTACATGCATGTTGGATCAACAAATAATCGAGAGTTTTCGCTTTAATGATGTAGGTTCACACCATTTTTATTATAGTATACTAGCATACACGGTGACTTAGCATTTGATACCTTGTAAAGACTTAGTTATACACGTATACATTCTAAAAGTGTAACAAGGACATTGTGCAAAATTAAAATTCAGGACAGCAACAACCCTGGAATAATACATAACTCAGCATGTCATTCAACATGTACATGTAGCATAGAGAGAGAGAGAGAGAGAGAGAGGGGGGGGGGGGATGTATTCAGATATGATTTATTCACGGCATCATAACAAGGACAGAAACACTAACAACAGTTCAAACGGATGAGTGGGTCCAAAGCGTTATTTTCATTGAATGGGTTGTATGGGAGTGTACACTCCAAATCGAGTCGCTTACCAGACAATAAACGACATCATACCGGGCGTAAACACTCAACCAAAATACACCACTGCTCACTCATATGCAGTAAGCCCAGAAATAAAAACAGAAAAAGTAGAAATGAGATCAGGTAAGATCAGCCAAAAACCACAGTAGAACCGACATGATATGAGTAGACGAAGAGTTAACACAGTTGGAAACTACTGGACTCAGTCAATGTTCTCTCATTGCCAAATAGAGTTTGGGTGATATTCGTACATTATTAGTATTTCACAATACATGTATTTCTTTACTTGAACCGGTACAAACCTTCAGTTCAACAATTGTACAAAACTTCATGTAATTATCATTAAAATCAAACTCTAACATCTTTACATAATAAGCATTGTTGCTGACAATTAACATCGTCGCGGCGATCTCTTTTATCATGGGATAAGAATAAGAAACGATATTAATCACGAAATATTTGTTACTCACATCGTATTAAATTAAAATTACGATGTTTGTCATCTAGCGAGATAGCATATTTTTTAACTACAAGATATTTACATTAAACACGATATCTGAATTAACTGGAATAAACTGTAACACACACATATATCAAAATAACGATTACTGTTCAACCTCAAGGCAAATTTTCTTCCATTTTGTTCAATTTTTTGCATTTTTTAAATATCCAGTCCAAAGTTCTTCTCTTGGTTTTAGAATTTGAAAGATTTATTTATTTATTTATTACTAACAAGTTTCAATCCAAAAATATAAACTGAAAATTGTAAATATTGTTTATTTCATATTTTGTGCGTGTATGCTTATTTCAGTGCAGACTTAAAAAGGAAAAGACACGATTTATTTCAAGCTGCATGAGCAGATTTGTGAGAAAGAAACAACGCTGAAAAACCCTCTCTGGCAAAGACAAAGCAGAATGGTATCTCAAGATTGATATGGTGAGATAGATTGGATAAGAATGGTCTGTTAGGTTACACCATCTTCCAAGACACGCTCCCGGCATAGAAGATAGCTATCCCATACAGATCAGCACACTGTTCTGTGGCGTCGTTCAGATAGGGGTATACCTCTCTCTCCTCGCTCGCCTCATGAATTCATAAGTATGCCTCTAGGCATACAATTACGAAGCGGATTTAAACAAAACGGTCATTTCTGCTCTCATTTTAGATTTCCTACGTGTCGACGATTGGAAAATCAAGTGTATCTAAAGAACAAAAACTAAAAGAGCTCGATTTATTGCTGGTGTAATATCCCCATAACTATGAGCTTCTCAATTCCTAGATGTGAACGTTAATCTTGATACAAATGAACGAGTGATTGCGCCTTAGAGGCAGACTATATTTGATATTTTGTATCCTAAGCCAGCGCGGCTACCGATATAATGGTCTGCATTGGGGAAGAGTGTATGATGAATGATATTTGAATCACGACTTCAGGTCATGTGATTGGCTACTATTGTAAACATTGTCACATGATACGAGAGATGAAATTAGAGATTATGATGTCATCCGTGAATAGAAGGACACATGGACGAACCTGATAATGAAGATGATAATAAATTATACAATCATTTGTGATAAGTGACAATCGTATGGTATTATGTTGATCTGGTAAGCAATGTTTCTTATTATTATAAATGTATTTTGTGGCTGATTTTCTCTGGTGTTTTAATAACAGCGTTATTTATTTACACGAATTACAAGGAATTACTGTAAACTGTAGTAAGAAATTCAATATTGATCGCTCAATGTGATGTCTACGATTCAAAGGAAATTCAACTTTACATGTGCGTCTTTACAGAATGCTTAACCAACCTCAACTTATCTGGCTTCTAGATTTGAAACACAAACGTTGTTCAATGTAATGACTCATATAATTGAAATGTAGTTTACATAATACAAACATTGTCACGGAGAAACACGAGGAAGGGATGGTTTGAAAGAGAGAGACTTACACGTATCACATTGAGAAGAAAGATGAAGAAAGGGAGAGAGGCAGAAAGAGAGGGGAGAGGGAGTCAGAGACGTACTTCATTGGAATGGATCCTTTTCAAATGAAGATGAGCAGCTGAAGGATACAAGGATTAAACGTTACAATGCTCACTTACTTCAATTCAAATACAACACAAACACAGTAACAGAGGACATCATTTAGGCAATCGTGAGGGAAGTTTTTATTTCATTTTGTTGATTCTCTTCAGGTTTTGAAATGTTTAGGAGGAATGAGGGACTTTCTTCAGAAATCAAGATCCATGCCTTAAAACGAATGAATTGATTGTGATAGTATTTTCGCGTTATTTGAAGCCAATAACAGAATTGGTTTGTCCTTGTGAAGCGGTAAAAGTGGGTGGACGAGATGGGAGCGAACCTGTACCCGTAGAGGGCGGCGTCATAAGATATCCAATCACTCTTCTCTTGCCACGGCAATCTGGCAATTGAATAGTATTGATTAAAAGTAATACACAGCCTAGAATTGATCAAGAAAATAATATTAACATCAGTATTCTATCAATTAGACTGACAATTGTTGATTAAGATACATGTAACTAGTAACTTTAACCTTTAACTTTGTTAATATTGCTACTTTCAAACAACCATAACATTTCCTCATACGAAATATCTTAAAAGTTCTTCCAAGAAATTCTGTCCAAGGGAAGAAATTAAAAAACACGACCTTGGTATCAACATCAATGTTTTTTTTTCTTCTAAAGAGCACCTTTGGCACTCCACTCTCTTGCACAAATAATTAACGAACATGATGACTACCTGTCCGGTAAAAGGGTGAAATCGGAGTGCACTCATTTTAGAGTAATCAAACAGGATGCGCAGAACAAACCAACAGGTCCTTGCAACCTCTCAAAGGAACAAAAAAGCCATGTTTAAAGCCTGAACATGGTAGAGGAAAGTATCTCGACAATCAGAAAGCAGGACTAAAATAAAAAGGGCCACGAGCAAATAAGGGTTTCTTACGAATCAGGGGATGACATCGATATCCCGTCATCGTACGGTAAAACGAAATCTGACACCAATCCTGGTGTCAGACATTTCTCTCTTTCTCTCTATCCCTCTCTCTTTCTCTTTACCCTTCTCTCGTTCTCTCTACCACTCTCTCTTTCTCTATACCCCTCTCTCTATCTCTCTACCCCTCTCTCTTTCTCTTTTCCTCTCTCTCTTAAATCTCACGAAACGCTTTCTAAAAAATTCACCAGCAAGCACACAAGCTCATGGTGTAATGAGTTGATGGGGAATATCGCCACAAGAGTCGTCAGGCATAAAACTCGAAAGGTAAACACGATGGTTAAATATGATATGTCATTCTTCAAGAAGGGATAAAACACCAAACATCTTCGTTCAGTACTTTAACGTTAAGGGAATGCGATGATGATACTCTACAATACCTCACGAATATACCCGCAAGAGAAAGACCCATTTTCTTAATTCGTTGGTTGACATTATACGAAGTAAACATGAATATTCCGCGGCTGAGATTCTTTGTTTTGGTGCCCTGATACTATCCGATTTGGGCATTTCATTGATAGTATCCATTGCTATTGTTTTAACCCTGTACAAGCATGGAACCGTGTTAGGTCGAATCTGGATAAATGGACGATTTATCACACTAACGTAACGTATCGAAGAAGAAAACACAGATGGGTGTTACATTTGATGAAAAGGCAGTGATAAATAAATATTTATACAGAAAGAAAAAAAGAGAGAAAAAAAAAGAAAGAAAACGAGGTGGAAAAAGGTTTGTAAGAGAGATTGAAAGAGGTGGGTTGGGTATGCAGTCCCTTACGAATAGACGATCAATTCATGATGACTTTATCATGCCCGTAGGAGAAGAACAAATCAAATTAAAAAATATCATTTTATTTGAAATAACAGATAGTAGCAAATTATAATTGCAACAGGAGCGTTGATACCTTTGGGTAACTCTTTAAACAAAAGCATTTTCTTTCAATATACAGTTTATCTTATATGATCATGACGTAATATGACCTTTGACCGAACCATAGGGACTTTCCCCCAAGAGGCTCAATGATGACCAGTTTCACTTTACATGAGAGGTCTGATACGAATATGGGAGGAGCGAGAAGAGAAGAGAAGATTTAACTCACAGATATCTTGCAAACTACAAAGTTCATTCCCATTCAGGATTTTTTTTTTTTAATGCATTTAATGGTTATTCTGAAGTTTTGATGAAGACCTTTGAAGATATTTTGACACAGCATATACGCATCTTCCATCATGTCAAAGAGCAATTACGTGTGATGATCTATAAAAAAATGTAAGAAATGCATGCGCGATCAAGCTCCACCCCCTTCTCTCTCTCTCTCTCTCTCTCTCTCTCTCTCTCTCTCTCTCTCTTCCTTTCAGACTATTTTCCTCCTACACAATAGCGCCGACGGAACACCTGAACTTGTTTAACCTTTGACCCAACTTTCAATATGAAAACAACGTTTACGAGCAGGGGGACGAGATTAAGGGCCTGAACACAGATTGAACAAGTTCCCTCTGCATAATTTGAACTTGGTAGCTTACAACATGTCACACTTTATATATGATATACGTCTCTGACTTAATATCATAAAGCACTGGATGAGGCATATACAGTGAATCATTGGTAATCTGTTGCGATTACAGTAATACAATTAAATACAAATGAATAATAAATAATTATACGAAATACTTAATACTTTTGGTATTATCGTTACGGCGAGTTAGCTTCTATACATAGACCTACATTGAATCATGATTTATGTTGATGTTAATGTAATACACTTAATTTAAAAAAATAGTATACATTTAGAATACTAATTGTTTATATGATACATTGGTTATAATTATTGGTATTTTCTATATTTTATAGCTTCCATATCTAGTGAAAATATAAAATTAAATACTTGTCATCCTCATCTGTAAGTATTTAAAGCATATTGATTTAAATCAAATAAATGTTAAGATATTTTACAGAGTCAGTGGATAGAAGATTTCATTTCCATTTGTAATTCCTGAACAAAAAGCGACTGTAAACCCTATGATAACCCTACCATACCAACGTGTACCCGTGGAAGCGGGATGCCATTCACACAGAGAATACAAATCTATTTCATGCGCGGGTGACAAATACTTTACATGTGACATTGTCTTCTTTTATAAAGGCAATATTTCCCCTTTTCTAGTTGACTCTTCAGAAAGGTTGCCTGGACGTTATATAGACCTTAAAATGACACAATTGAAGAGCAAAACACTCCACGGTGGGATACATATTTATAGTCCTGTTTCGTCAACCGTTTCGGTGAAGTTGATCAAATATGACAATGAGGAAAGAAAGACAGAGAAAGAGAGGGAGGGAGAGAAAGAGCAAAACATGCGGTATGATTTTTTTTTATGCTGCTGTTGTGCAAATATAATCTCATTGTTGTAAATCCTACCTAGCAAATAGAACCCTTTATCAGAAAGTCAACAGGAATATGGTAGTGTAACATATTTCACCCCTCAAAAAGTACAAGTTGCCCTCTTAGGGCTTGTTGGTTCTCTTTCTAAACTTGACTTTGCTGAAGTTTACTCTGAGTAAATAGAAATGTGACTATTATTCGTCATATACCACCATAGTTTTCGCTTTAGTCTGGTTATTATGCATCTATTACACGCCTCAATTGAAGACAGGGAAATGGTTACATGTTTATGGCGATGACTTTCGTGTTCTCTCGCGGTTATCCAGAAATGTAAACTACAACATCAATGCACTGAACATGTATAGTTTACATTTAATGAAAATATCTAAAAAGTATGGAATGAATAAATATATATATAGAGCATAACTAAAAAGATGGAATATTGTATTTCCTTTAAATTAATACTCTGCCTTAAATTTGTTAAACTATTTTGGCGGGTTTATAATTTAAAAAAGAGATAAATGTTCTATATTCTGTAGCTATATAGTTTGATGTTATGTATATCAAAATGATCTTAGAAAAAAAATAAAAAGGAAACCATATAACCAATGTTGGTATCATTATCTTCTAGGAAGTCAATGCATAAAGATGTGATAGCGCGCTTTATTTCTAAGACTTCAATACAGAAATAGTAACTTCTAATCCATTGTGACGTCATTAAATATCATCTAAGATCTCATCGGTGGGAGGTCTGGTCTAACAATAGTCTTAAAGAAGTCAATTTTCCATCTATAATCATTAGCGTCAGTGACCCTATAGCCTAGGTACATGTACGTCTTAGCTGTTGTTGACAGTGTTGATACGTCTATTGATCCATTTAAAAGTGACAGATCGGTATAAAGGGACTAAATATTTAATGATGTATGTTTATTTGTCCGCAAACCAACCAGGCTGAGAAGCGACATATTGGTCAACAAATTGAATGATTAATAAGCATATGAATACTGATGGGAGTCAGTGACTTAAGCTCTTTATGTGGAAAGTATCATCTCGCTGTCAGCAAAATAACATAAAAATAGTTTCAACACATGATAACGAATCACTGCAATAAATCATAACAGTTATTTCTTTTATAATGATTGAGTATTTCAATGATTATTATCGTTAATGACCTATGGGTTTCACTATATTGCACTGTATTTGATAAAGAAAATGGAGGAAAGATGTAACAGTTTCTACAGGTGCTCGTTATGTATTACATTAGAGTAGAAACTGTACATAGGGTTACACACACAAATGAACAACCCGAGAACTGCCAGTAATTAAGAACGAGCGATGAAACACATAGATTTTTTCGAACAAGAAACTCATGAAATTAGGATTTCTAAATCATGTTGACTTAATAGTGAAATTAAGAATTCGGATATTATGTCCGACAAATTATGTAACAGTGTCTGATATTGGGTCACGATTCTGAGATAATTAATCAATAACTTTTAGGCATTCTACGAAACAGAAAAAACAGTTATTTGTTATAAGATAATACAAGATTTATAATTGCATCTACTTCATGCAATATTCATCCCTTTTGGAAAATCCCGTATTCTAAAGCGGTTAGCCGGAGCTATGAATATACGTTGACTTGTAGATTAAATAATATGATTTTGTGACATAAATCAACTTACGATTTCTTTCTTGTGTTGCGTTGCGAGATAGTTGTATTTTATCTCATTTTACCATAATCATTGTCTCGTGATTTGTATCCATATGTAATTAATACCGATTTTATTTGTATTCTTCGCCCCTCGCGTTAGATGATCGTGTACGCGCCGAGCAATGTTGAATATACTTGCCGCAAAATACATTCAGCATGCACACAAGTACACCTAGGCTTTAGGCCTTGTAAGCAGACATGGGATTGGATGTATACGTTATAAGATGCCCTATACTCTTTGAATTGATGTGATGGATAACTGAGGTCCAAGAGACATATACGATCGTGATCATGACATACAAGTATTTGAATTGTTTCTCAACACTGCCAACAGGATACAGGTCTGGTAAGAAGGTTGAAGAGAGAAGGGCTAGCCGTAAATGCGAGAGGTAGAAACTAGAAAATGATGTCTTTCAAATTTCCATTTCAACCTGTAAAAGAGGGGTATTAGGTGTGCTGTGGATCATGTTTGCCAGAGTAAGACTGATAAAGCAAAATATTCAATGTCCATACTCCAGGCAGGAGTTTAATAATATGAAATTAAATACTGATTATGCATACAAGAGTATTAGTCATTGAGAGTTCACATAAGCTCAAGGAAAATAAACAAAAATACGGGTACGTTTGTGATTTTATTATGATAAATAGCATTCTTTAATTTCATATCATTATTGTGAATAGAATATAGGTGAGGTTAAGTCACTATCAAAATAGAAAACCTTTGGTAATATATCGCAAAATTCTTTAAAGACACACATCACTTTTCTCCCGAATTTTCGATAATTAATAAAGTGTAATAAAACTAGTATTAAAATTACAGGAGGTGGGGTATATCAGAGTTACTTTTTAGTTTTTACATTATAAGCTTATGAATGTTGTCGATGACAGAGCAGAAATAAAATTAAACATAGAAGATTATGAGCTTTTGAATATTACATCCATAACAGACAACTATAAACAAAATAAAAAGTAAACAAACATGAATACGTTCCTTTGAAAGCCATTGAGACCGAATACAAGAACAGTTTTGTAGAAGTAACTTGACTCCATGTGACGATACATATCTGTCAGCTGTTGGGTCGGGAGGCTGAGAAAAGGCATGCAAGTTAATTAATGAGCAAATGACGAGCCATCCATCACCACGTCTCCTCTCAAACGCAGAGAAGAAAAAATGACATGCCCCTACAAATTCCCTCTTTACTGTTTGGCCTATACATGACCGCCCCTTCCCGCAATCAAGAGAACGTGAATATACTCGAATACCGAGACACGTTCTGTTCTCACAGTCATAGTAATTATAGAAGTCAAACTGAAATAATTCATACTTCCCCTTCCAAACATCGTGATAAAATGATATGGTTTGCTGAATTGTGTTTTGATCTATGCTAATATTCAGATGATTTACTATGTGTAAGCTACATGTCACACTATATACAAAGCCCTCTCGCATGTCTATATTCGGAATATCTCTATTTGTTTTACATGCCCATACCTCCTAAGAACATCTATATATCCGTTTACATCACCTAATTGAAATAAACTGTTCTTTTTCAGAAAAATATTTATGATAAATTATAATATCTACTGCATGTTATCATTATTGTATTGTATAATTTGTGACACAAAATGTATATCCCGTTATTCATGGCAAAGTACTTATTATAAATGTCAAAATGCACCTGAAAAATATGATGTCACTTAATATTAAGTCTAAAACCAAACACATTGAGACACCCCCCCCCCTAAATTTAAGAATTAAAATATGTATTCTCCGAATTATGGTCAGGTTCAATGGCAGTGATTGATGTACTGATATTCATAATGTATTTATATTTGATCGCTTCTTTTCATTCCATGGGTAAAATACTCAATCTATTATACCGTTCCGTATGGTCTCGCAGGTTGTAAGGATATTGTATAATTTGCGTCGTTTCATCGGAGTTTGAAGATGGAATTGAATTATCGCTCACCCCTTAATCATAATAACACTCCTCTGCTTTGGAAGCACGTATTTATTGATAATTGACACTACAGTTTAGATCATCTATAATAAAATGCTTTAAATTGAAAAGTTGTTGCCCCAAGAGCATTAACAAGCGTTTGATACTCGTCCCTGCGCAAACATAATTACACTCAATGTAGTCACTCACAGTCAGATAATCACCTTTATTTTCAAATGACTTTATTAAAATATATTACACACTTGGTGATTTCGCCACGCAGACTGCCCGTAGACTTTCATTTGAGATGTGTTTTAAACAGGTATTTAATTACCAATCTAAATTTAGTAACCACGACTCTATGCACTTCAGTTTCATGTATTGTATGTCTTCAGATTTTAGAGGTATGGTATGGCTTCATTGTAGTTTTTATGTATTGTTCAGAAAAATGTGTAAATAAGAAATCATATTGTCTTTACGGTTTCGTCAATTTACATGTGTAACATAATAAATATCAACTATGATTTTAAGCTCAAATCTCTTAAAGTGAATAACGTCACGATTCTTATGATTATAATCACAATTTCTGTGATTAACAGTATAATTATGTATCTTGTTCTTCAATGTCCTTCCTTATTTGCTAGTAGTTGTTTACAATACCTCTTTACGCTCCTACGTGTGAGATATCATGTATTTCTTTGTTATTTCAAAATTAAACAAATTTAAAAAGGCAGTATTCTACACTCTTACTAATCATAATAAAAATATATACGAACTCTGTCATGAACCTGACACAAAGAAAATCAAACTTTCTTTTAAAATGTTGTAAATCTCGGGTGACAATAACTCTAGGCAACATTCTTACAAGGAACCCCCAATGCCCACGAGTCATGAAATGAGACAGCTTGAATAAACGGAAGCTTACTTCTAAGTTTACTAGAATTTTTCATAAAATTGTTCTTACTGTCTGTTCAATATTTATTGACTAAACGTACATAGCAATGACTTACAAGTCAAGAGAAAAGTTAAAACATAATTACTTTTATTATCTGCCCAACTTGTTTTACCAAATTCCCTCGAAACATATTGCTTAAAATTGTAAATAAATAATAAAAATTGAAAATGTAGATTAACTGTTTGACTAAACTGCAATATGGGCCTCCAAAGAAATGTATCAGTACCCAGTTGAAGAATTAGAAAGTCTTGCGTCTTGTAAATGATAATTAATTGTTTGATGTACGTCTACATTGTTGGTCTCGATGTGCTGTGTAAACAAAGAAGCGTCTCTTCATGTCATTACAATATAAGATTAAGTTCTTTATCTCTGTGCAGAAAACTATACCTTACACCCCACAAGCAATATGCATCGCTATATAAAAGCCAATGACGCAGTGGTGTACTCCTAAAGTTTTCTCCATCCTTTGAAACAATTAAGTTCCGGGTTGTTTTTAATCGCTGATGAATAGGAATCCGTCCCCCTTATTTTCTTATATGACTTCAGAGTGATGTTTTGGAACAAGATACAATAGTGAAAAGACCATCACGATCACGTCCCAAAGATCTATTCATAAATTAATTCTTTGTAAAAGTGAATAGTCAACGGTGAAAAACGTTAGAAGAATCTTTGAAAAGAAAGCGGTTTGAGACGAGTTGTGGCTTTCGACCACATTTTGAAGCGTTCGGATACCCACAACTTGCTTCCACGGCTTACCGACCGCAGAATAAGTTTAGAGAAGTTTGAACCAGTGATATAATACATATATATATATAAGGGAGTCATGTGTTATTTAAAACAGCCTTTTTAGGATGTATCGTCAATCATAAACTGCACATTGAGGTATAGTTTCAATTGTAAGACTTCTTGCTTGAGGATTCCAGACACTTAAAAAACACCAACACGACACTTTGTTACGGCAACTCCTAAATGCATCATATGAATATACAATGTATTATTTCTGCCTGACGTTCAACCATTTAGATAGGCCTAAAGCCCTAAGTGAAATTAAGTTCCTGCCACCCTTATGACTTTTCTCTTAACTTCTAACACAATCTCGTCGGAGTACTCTTAAAGGTAGTAGTTGATTAATAATACTGTCTCGCCAGTTGTCCAAACCTTTTTTAATTTTTAGTTTTGCCCCTTAAACAAAATTTGTGTTATCAGTACATCAGGAAGTCTTTGGATTGTACCACTTCCGTTGTCTGTATTCCTTAACTTTCTTTTATTTGTTGAATATTGATAAGTTATCTCGTTTTACACAATCCCCAGCAGACGTTTAATCCCAGTGGTATACGGTGAAATTGTGTTGTGTGTTTTCATAAACATTACACAGATACCAAAGTGTTGATCCTCACAACAAACAGATCCCAAACACACTTTATATCTTGTTTGGTTGTTAACGGGATATAATCTTCATAACACATGGGATATAGCAAAGAAGAAACTACAATAGTTGAAATACATTAAGTGACAACAAACCTTGACAAAAATTCAACAATAATCTTAAATTTCTCAAATGACTGCATTTTAGAAGTAGTATTTGTACACGGTAGCTAAAGGTTTAACGATAATGTAATTGATATTAATAGTAGCCAAAGGACTTGCCAATTAATAAAATTTATTGCTTGACAAGTTTAAGTTGACATGAAAGTAGGTAGGTCTATGGAAACAAAGGAAAGTGACATTAATATTTGCTTACAATAATTATATTAATCAATAATCTAGTTTAACGAAACGCACTAAGAATTTTAACAACGTTACAAATTGATCATAAATTACAAAAAAAATGCACTAACCTGAAGAAGTCATTCTTGCAGAAGAGTTTCCCCTCTCTTGAGAAGCATTTTTCAGTGAGTTTAGCCTTGCATTCACAGCACTGGACACATTTGACATGCCAGGGTCTATCCAGTACGTTGAGCAAGAAACGATCTAAGATGGGCCGTTCACAGCCCGCACAAACTTGGACCATTTTCGTCGACCACCTCGCCCCGTCGTCAACGGATCGGATACCCACGAGAGTAGGAATGATGACGCCTGAGATCGCCAAACGACGATGGAAAATAGTAAAAATGGGTTATATGGTTGGTTGTTTTCCGGAGATTTCTTGCTGCGTTTCTCACGCCCCTTAGGCGTAATATGAAGGTTGGATTAGCGGCTTGGTATCGGCGTGATAAAGCATGAAGGCCGCTGATTCTCGCTCGCCTCCGCTGCGATCACTACCCTATTGTGGCGAGTCGCTCGTCGCCGACTGTAGCCCGCTGAGAGTGATAAGGGTTCGGTGTAGTGTCAGTGGAGCAAAGAGCTGCCACAATATTCCACTTCACGTCTACTTGAATTTGTCCACAAGTATGTAAGCTGGACCCCAAATCAGAGGTTCAGTTCCAAGTTTAGCAAGAACATGTGTGATGCACTTGATAAGGCGACATTGGCACAGCAGGAGATGGCTTGTTACAGCGTGACTTGTCGGGGAGAGGTTAGCAGGCGTTTACCGGTAGCTCACGGGCTCCTCATAAAGCGACCTCGCTTGCGGGTTTACCCTCCACTCCAACAAATCTCAGTTCCAGATATGATCAGAAACACCGCAGCTTACAATTCACAGCTGTAAAATTTCTTCAGATTGATGAAAATTCGATGAATATCGGGAGAATGTAAATAATACAATCCCTCGATTTAAACTCCTTCAAACTTGCATTGAAAGTAAACAAAACAACTTGATGTGTTTCTCCTCAAGTGTTTTACAATTCACAACATATCCGACGAACTGTTTCGGCAAAGTGCAATTTTATAGCATAAAAACATGCTGTGTGTTGCAGTATACTTCCAACAAAACAGAGCAGGATAAAATTACAGAAAACCGTCAAGGCGACTTGAAACAGCAGAAGTGGACACCAAATATGTGGTGTTGTGTTATCAGCTGACTAGTATTTGTGTGTGTTCGATGGGTCGATGCTGTAAGATTATATCTTCACTTTCAGACAGACACGCTGCAAACTCTGGTCTCGACGAATATTTGTAGTAGTATCACACAGTAGCGTGTAACAGCCACGGTCACAAAAGTCGAGAGATTATCACACAGCGTGTATTCTGTAGTTGCGCTCTCTGTGCCGTCACGACACAGTAATAGCAAAAGAATTCAACGATAGATACAATATTACCCGATGTGCTTTTTTTTTTTTTTAGTATTCCTCTCTCTCTCCTCTTCTCTCTCTTTTGCTCGGTAGCCGTGGCTCAATGCACAAATATTACGGGCGAAAAGTTGAGCGAACGAGACGCTAGGTCTCTCCGCGCGGCGACGACGGCTCACGATAGTTGCCTATCATTTTCAACGCCGACCAATCAGGGCGCGTGCTTGTTCTTTGTGCTTGACTGCAAGCCCTGGTTAGACGTGCCGATAATGCACCAATGGCGAGACGACAAAATCCAACCAAACTCCACCTTTTTATGATAATATTCCAGCACGATTCTTAATCGCGCGAGGGATGGAGAAAAGAGGCAGAGATGGGAGAAATGTTACACGGAACATCCGTATCTATTTTAAATGGCCTCACCAATCTGCTACTGTCTTCTACCCACATCGCTCTGAACCAGATCGCCCTTACCAATACAAGTCGATTGGTGGTTTCTAAGAGGGGAACAAACTTGGCCCGCTTGAAAGCCGAGGTTATTGATCCGAAAAAGAGCAAGCTTGTATCGGTGTCAATGATCGCAAATTTGTAAACAAAGGAGTTGGGAGATATGTTTAATAGGATCAGCCACTCGACAGTCACAGTCAGTTGCAACCAACGAAAAGGACAGGAAAATATATTTTATATTTCTTAAAATAAGGAGTACATGAAGTCGTGTTTTAAATAGTTATCGGTGAGGTTGACATAGATTCTTGGGTGGTACCGGAGTGGGGGTTAAGCATTTCCACTTATCAAATATTAGAACTGATTCGCACCACTTTCAATTAGAGACGCACTTTTCTGAATTTGATATCCATAAGCAAGCGTGAAACTTTAAGAAAGACGTTCTGAAAAGAAGCAGAATTTTCTATCTTTTTAATCGATAACCACAAAGCTTTTAGTCGTGAAATGATGATATTTTTAATCAAAAATATTTTTGATTCGATGACAGCAATAATTAAAGAACATCATTCAATATAAATGGGATCATTCATTTATTCTTTCATACATTCGGGTTTTATCAACATTAAAAGAAATTGAAACATGATACCTGATTTTAGTTTGAATACTAATATCATATTTACACCATACATCAAAATCATGAATACAGAGTAAAGATGAATCTTTAAAACCGATTGTGAAATCATGCTACAATTTGAATCGGTAGTTCAAAGTTCATTTGAAATTCATTGGCCATGTTTGTGTGTTCATTGAATATTGATGCATTGCGATAATTATGCTTATAACTCTTTTTTTTTTTTAATGTTTTACTTATTCCGAGATATCTGTTTCCGGTTCTATCGGAAAAGAGCGCCTGCACAAGAAGAAACATAAAGAAAGGGGTCTATAATTTTATGAATTCTAAGTCACTGAAACAGAAGAGTTCTCTGAAATACCATGACCCTACATACACCATAACGGCACAAGCCACTGATACTTGGAATATACATAATTATACATGTATGTAAACTGCCACGAGACCCGGATGTAACACGAATTCTTCTTGTCGTGCTCATGCAAATGTTATAATTCCATTCAGTTCGTTTATTTCAACTCCAGCAAATATATTAAAAGTACATTGGGTAGACAGAATAAATAGATATATGTTGTGAAATATATACAGTATACTACAGTACATGTTATTTGAAGGAAAAAAACGTAGTATGGGAATAAGGATGGCCTTAAAAAACCAAGTGGGTTCTTTGTCGAGACGCCCAACCGAATAAAGCATCTACTGTATAAAGTGTATTGCAATTCTTTAGAATAAATATCATTAAACAGCCCCCCCCCCCAAAAAAAAAAAAAAAAAAAACGGAAAAAAAACACGAAACACAATACACCTACACAGGCCCGACACAAGATACACAATGCAGTATTTTGTTTTAAGTGATTAAAAAAATTTCAGATGTTAATATATATTTCTTCAATTTTCTTATAAATGTTTTAAACGAATTGATTGATTGACTTGAATTAGCATTAATTAAATAAAGAGTAAAATTATCATGATAAAGAAAAGGAACATAGGTTAGGTTATGACTCATTGGTCATAATGAATGTGTACAGACGGAGAACTAAGTAGTAGTAGTACATGTAGTATTTATTTTCCGTATGAAAAACAACATGAGATTTACAAAGCGAAATATATACCAAATAAAACATCCGGCTGGATAGCCCTAGCTGCTCAGCAATAACAACTTGATATCGTTGGTTTTCAGAGGGGTCTAAGAGCAACTATCATGAATATTCATCAACCAAATAAACACTCTTCTGCAATAATTTTTTCTAGGCGATCGCACTCTACTTCTCAAGAACGTTGGACTATCTTGAAATCCTTTCGTGCATGTAATGTTTTGTTTTGGTTTGTTTTTACTTATTGTATGTGTAAAGAGTGCTAATAATTATGAAAGTGAATATCTTATTCGTACAATACATTTGTTTTGTCAAAGTCAACTATGTTTTGTGGTCAACAGACAATGCCTAGTACGCGCATACCCGGATCGACGGACAGTTACAGTAGCCGTAGATCGAGTTCCGATTGACGACCTCACCGGAACGGAAGAACATTCCAAAATGACATGCTTATCAGAGGGCGCGTGTCGGATTATCGGAACACACTTCTCACAATTAGCCCGTAAATGAGCTCATTATCAGCCATGTTTTAATTCAAACAAGAGCTTAGAAGATGATAGGAGTTAGACAGACTATACAGTTATCATTGAATGTCTTGCACAGAGGCGACGTTAATTTCCTTGATTTGACTATCTTATCTACACCTTATACTGCCATACGGCGAGGACTAGTTGTAGGAAAACAGCCCCGAAGATGGACAGTGTTTTACAATCATTATCTTTGCATGCCCGGTTAGGCGTGTGCCAGTTTGATAGAATTTAAAAACATTCTGTCGTTTAAATTAAATTAATTTTATCTATGCATTAGATTGATATCTTTCCGTTGTTTTCATTGAATCATTTCGTTACGCCATTCGTAACGTCGACAGTGAAAAAAAGAATAGCACTTAAAAGCATAAGACCTTCGTTTTAAAACATTTGTATTTCAATTAATTTTATATTTTACGATTGTCTTAAAATTCGACACATACGTGTTTTTTAAGACTTTGTTAGATATGATTAAGATTCAGCAAAAGTATCTGTTTGAATTCTGCATTTATTTTAAATGATGTTTAGAAAAAGAAATCACAAAAATGAAATGAGGATATGTTCGAGAGTGATCATGACCATATTTTGTATAACGACACATTTAAAAACATATGTGTCGGCCTTCTCGTTTGATTCACTGCGTAATATTTGGCAGGGAAAAAAAGAAGAAAAAAACAAGGTATCAATATTATTGATCAGATCAGAGTGCAATGTATTATTTTGTTTACCTTTTCATCCCTTTTAAAAGAGAATTAAATCGCAGATGCTTCGAATTGGAGGATCCGGCTAATCCAACAAATACAATTAAATACATTGGCCTATTATTCCTAGGGGGATCGCAAAAATAAATAGGAATTTATATTTTAGAACTACAGGGAATTGAAGGAGGAGAGTCATCAGAACGTGTTTATTATTCACTTTCATCCTGATCAAATAATTCAATTGTAAATTTGAAGTCAATTTACATGAAATGTTCTAATCAATGAGACGGATAAGATCAGAGAGGTTTCATTCATGTCATTAACCCTTGTCTAACAATATATTTAAGCTCTCTTTTCACGTCTTGATCTACATGAAGGTCATTAGATTAAGCTTTTTGAATGTTCAATGTACTAACGGTTAATGCTTTGACTTATGAATGTGTATTGGTTATATTATTTGTTTTGAAGTCCGCCAAGAATTCAAATCAAAGAGACGGGGCATTGGCGTAGCCAAAGACAGAGAAGGGGTATATTGCAACCCTTCCAAACCAACTATTTAAATTTATTGTCGGTAAATTTAACTTTGTGTATGCAAATATGACAGAGCCTTGTTCACGTTGTCGCGCATTCACCTGAAGTGCCCGCCCCAGCTAATGGCTACATTATGAAGCAGAAATGAGTGAATAATTATCTGTCCAGTTTATGATATTGGTTGCACTCCGAGCATAAATCATTAAAAGAATGTGTTCCTTGTGAAACCTACACCTTTTAAACTCTCCCCCTAAAAAAGAGAAAGATATAAGACAAGCATCAGCGACTTTACGACAAAGCGCGGAACGTTTGAACGTTTTGTTTCATGCACGTATATTAACCCCCTCCCCCTTTATAGCGATTTATCTTAGTATGCTAACATGATTGAGATTGCTTATAAGATGAGCTGTAAATGATTCTTTGGTCGTTTCAGACTCGCGTAAGTTTAACGACCGTTCTCATTGTATTCTGAACGTTAAGACAAATTAGATATCAAATCATAATCATGGGCGGAGACTACCGGTGAAAACGTTTTCCCTTGAAAATAATTGAACATGTTACTCAATACTTGAGATCTATATAAACCCTAACCTTCGGTCTATTTTATTCTGTCAACGTATGTAGACGGCTATAGGTTTCCGAAGGACATACCCAAGGAATGACTCTTTCATCTCTCGCCGATTTCTTTTGTTTCTTGGAAACTGAGTCCAGGTCTAGTCAAGACCGTTCCTAATCCATTATCTATGATCCTTCTACGACCAAGCTTCTTCACTGACCCCCCCCCCCCCTCTCTCTCTCTCTCTCTCTCTCTCTCTCTCTCTCTCTATCTCTGACTGTCTGTCTACTTGCCGCATCTTCTTTTCTCTTTCGCTTTCTATTCAGCAATGGGGCGTTAGAAGGAAGATACCAGAGGACGTGTAGCCTTTTCTTTAGGTATTGTATGACCACCTACCACAAGTATCGATCCAACTCCTCGGGCGAAGGAGGTAGAGAGGAAAATTAGATTAACCAAGTTCTACAAAGGAAGGTATTGACTTATGAAGAGATACTCTGTGACGGGTCATTACATAGCCAATAAACCACGGAGAAGAACACAGCGCGCATTCCAAGTAACGACTGCACGCGGACGCGAAGCATTTGAAGTGCGTGAGCTTCGCATGCGTAGCGACAGCCATCGTACCCAATGAACAAGGTGCATGTAAATAGTTTGGGGAAAGAGATGGCTTACCCCTTTTCCCTAAGCTAGTTTTAATCGTTATGTGCAATCATAATAATAGGAGCACAGCTGAATGAATGAATAAAGTACCAAACACAAGAAATATAGGCCACATTTTGTGCATACTAACAGCAAGACATAACATGACAGAATCGACATGACATTCACACATTCTGTCACGTTTATGCTTCAATAAAATATAAGTATACATGACTTTTTAATGGATAACCCGTATGATAAGTATAACATTATCAAAGCAGTACATGGCTAATCCTTGCATAAATGTGTGCTCAAGCAACAACACAAAAGAGTCAAATACAAGTCTCTTATTACCTTATCACTTGTTTTGAAAACATGTGGCGCCATATTATTGTGTGATTGTAGAAGACCACCGTCACTGTGGAGAAATATTTAGACTTCTACATGTTTGCAATGTTATCCAGGCACAGATGAAGGAATGCATGGAAGGGAAGACAATTATTCTTGATCTCCTGGTCTATGGCACTGCATGGAATAATAGTTTTATCTATCTTTACGTTAACGGTGATTCGTTTAAGAAGCCATATTTTATTTAAAGACGAACAGAAAGTTTTTTAGAATAAAACAAAACAGACGGCAAAGATAATTTCATCTTGGCGAAACAGCACACTAATGCAAGATTGATTTAAAACAAATTCACATTTTTGCATTATTTACAGTTTCCCTATTTATTGTCTCACGAGTATTAACTTATTATTTGTTAAGACTGTCATTAACCTTTGTTCTTCTTCTTTGGTCAACCGTTTTATTGCAGTGAAGCACAATAATTGTGTTTATTGTATACAAATTTATTTCATATTGCATAGTGTACTAGATCAATATTTTTAATTCTAGTCGTCATGTTTTTTTTTTAAGAGGGCGGGGGGGGGGGGTATTTGTGTATTACACTCAAAATGATTAAGAATATGTGTTTACCACCACAGGATATATAAACTGCACAACTTCCTCTTTGGTGAACAGATTTCACAATTTAGCATAGTGCTTGATGGTTAATTATTCATTTATTATTTTACTTTTACTTGTTGGTTTGGTTGCTTTATTAAAGTGGAAAAGAAAATTCAAACAGTCAATCAGTTGATGGGAAGTTTCATCACCTCCTAAAAGCACGATAATGAATGTTATTTAAAAGATGATAAGTATTCACCTCATCACGCTCAATGGAGTGAAACCATGGTAACACATGCTTTCATATTGTTACGTCATTAAACCTTCATCACATCAATAGTTCAGACAGTTGAGTACTAAAGTATCATGTGTTCAAGTGCGTCCGCCTCTTTGCTTTGGCTACCCTAATTGATAAGCAATTTCACCATAATCTCTTCTATTTCCATTCCTTTGAAAAAGCCAATGGAAGGCGTGCAAAAGGCAAACTATCCTTTTCTAATCCCTCCTTCCCCCTGCCCCCAGAAAAGGCATGAAAAGCCCCCCTCTCAACAAGAATTATCCCCCTTGTGTTAACCAATTTACAATGACTACATTACACCTTCGTAGACGATGGCTTACTACTCGCTGAAGAAGCATCCAAAAGGCTATTGGTACATCTAAGCCTAAATTCTAAAGACTGTGATACTATAAGAAGCTTTTTAAAACACACTTGGTCTCAGTTCGTCTGTTGTCCATCGGCTGACATCAAAGAGACAATTGAAAAGTAATTCCTGTAGAATCGGAGTATTGTCCACCAATCTTTTGAGTGTAGGTCCAGAGCGTAGGGCTTAAGACCGGTTGGAAGAATCTCCCTCAATAGCTCAAGAATTAGGCAAGATTCCGGGGACTTCGCTGCCTTTTCAGAAAAAGAAACAACAAATAAAACCACTGATGGTTGCGTTTGAAAAGAAGAAGGGTGAAAAAACGAAATCCTCACCAATGAAAAGATCTAGACCGAGTCGAGAGCTCTTTTCTTTCTCTCTTTATCGGGTAGAGGTGGGATTTCGGTGAAAGGAAAGAGAGGTGTTTGTAACGAGATTAATGTTCTTTTATTTACTGTTTAGATGGGGTAAATGTAATAGCACGAGTTAAGAGGGAGAAATCTGAGAGAGAGGAGTGTAATCCTATATAACGCCCTGGAGATACGAACATTATCATTACACGCGATGTTAAACTCAAACGAGCAAACAAGAATACGAGATAACTCCCTAGAAAATAATAAATAAGTAAACGATTTACCACTCATGATTACCACAAATACAAAAAGGCTTAAGATATATGAGGCAGCTCTAATTTGATTCGTGTCGAGTCGATTCTGTTTCCACTTACTAATGATGACTGCATCAAATAAAATCAAATATATAAACATTAATGTCTCTAATCATAAGTTTATCAATTGGAAATTATGCAAAGTAACCGACGAGTATCGGATATTTGCAAAAAGTAAACAGAGAAAATATTGCGACTATCAAATTTCGTTGATGTTTGAGATGGTAAATCTTAACGTTGTTATGGTATCAACCCCAACCAATAGTATGACAAAAGTGTGACGAAATGAAGACTTGCAAACGCAAACCTAAATTATGACTGAATTATTTGAAATTAATGTTTAAAATATCTCTTACATAGATGTGTGAATATTGTTTAGTTCTCAATAGACCAAGTTTATTTTGGGATTGCTGATGAAATCGAAACTATACAACACACATAAACCGCCACAGGAATGCCACACACGTTTCATTAAATTATAATGACCACACCTTATATACAAGTGTTGTATATGAGGTCATTGTGAGAAGTATAGGTGTGATTAATGCTTGAAAAGTGAACGTGACCAACTAGGGCACAAAACATGTTACAGAGATTATCATCCGTAGGTTGTGACATGTAAGGGAGGGGTTTCATGCTTCTTCTTACAGCGCTTTGAGTGGTACATGTAGCTTTATAGTAATTAGTGTCAAATCTTGCCTTTTCTAGATATTACCCAATTTGTTTAACTCAATTCAATACTTTTTATTAAACCATTTAAAATTAAAATCAGTATTAAAATCATGGATGTATGAAAATTATTAATACAGTGTAAATGGCCAGAGCGCCCCTAAAAGCCAAGGCTTGATTAATGGGGCACCCAATACATATATAAATATACATAGAATTAAACGTGAGACACAAAACAAACTTAATTTAAAAAACCTTAAAATATTAAGCACTAAACATACAGGTAATGGGAGATAGGAAAAGGTGAAATAAGAAAACGTAGAGAGGAGAGATGAAATGACATGTTTATTTGGTATAGGTAGTTAGTATTGAACGTTTGAGTTTGGTTTTGAATGAATTAATATTAGTGCTGGAAATTACATCAGAACGGAGAGAATTCCATATTCGAGGACCAGCAGATTTAAATGCAATAAGAGTTGACTGATTGAGTGCTAATGGAAAATGGAATTTAGAGTGGGATCGGGTATTATACTGATGGTAATTTTTGTTAAACTGAAATAAATGTATTATATTGTGAAGTGTTAAATTATGTTTCACGTAATTACATCAGGATCGCAATCTGTATTTTATGAATATCAAACATTTTCAATGTGTTTAATCTTGCAAATATTGGGTGTGACGGAGTTAAGTAAGGGGAATTCAAACATATGCGTCAGGCATTTTTGCAGTATTAGTATAGGGTTCAATTTAGTAGTGCCACAACTTGCCCAAGTAATATTATCATAATGAATATAAGGAAGTAATAGAGAATTATAAAGCATAAACAGGTGCTTTTCTGTAAAGGTACTACGTAATTTAGATAATATACCTTTGTTACTTGACATCTTATTACTTATAAAGAAACGGTGTTCCTTAAATGATAGATTATCATCAAGTATAAATCCTAGGAATTTGACAGAGTTAACCAATTCTTAAGTAACATCTTTCATTTGTATATGAAAATCTAAAGAATTGTGTGATATGATTATGTCAACATGTTCTATTGTATCGTACATTTACTAATTTTATATCGTTGAATAAATGAACTGAATTGAATTGAGGTCACAGATGATTTTTTTTTTATAATTCCTTGTTGAAAAGTTTGAAAGTTTTGCCCGTCTATGTTGATCACTACCGATCGACCGACACCCACTCCTTTCAAACTGTTCTACCAACGCCCCTGGGTAGGGCAGTAACATCTGGAGATCGAATAAACGGTGGTGTTTTATCCTTCTTTGATCCTGATTGTCACATCGTTTTAATCGATACATACATGGGCAGACGAGGGAAGAATGTATTCATATCGTAATTGTAAGTAAGCAGATCACATCATTAGCCAAAGTGTCACTTTTGGAATGTTTGGGATAATAGTGACGACATTGCGACGACCCGAGACAATGACTGTCTTCAGAAGAGAGGGAGCGAGTCAGTGTGAGAGGGGGAAATAAAAAGCAAGGACGAGCACGAATAAAAGAGAGAGAGAAGAGATGATATCTGCATTTGTCAATAGTCACAAAGTGTCGCCTTACCAAGTGGACATAACCACGAATTCACATTGATGAGAAAAGAGACGGGGCGGGGACCGTTCACATGTTTTTCGATTGCACCAAAGATCTTTCAAGCACTTTCACCAATATAATACTGCACACACCTTGCTGCAGGGACGGAGGTTGCGCACAGAGAGAGAGAGAGAGAGAGAGAGAGAGAGAGAGAGAGAGAGAGAGAGAGAGAGAGAGAGAGAGAGAGAGCAATTGTGTTTTATGCGACAATGTGGACATGCCCCTATTTACTTGTATCTACTTAGATGATATTTGTAGGTTGTGTAAAGATACCACACAGGCGCTATAAACAAACATTTTTCTAAAGGGTGTTTTTGAGTAAAGATCTCTTTGATGAAGGTGTCTGCGCGGCTTCCCAATAAACCTTTTTTCTTTCAAAGGATGTCAATAACTATGACCATTTGCCTTTACATCATGTAACTACCTGTCTTAATTATATTACCAACTCTCTCTCATCATTTACAACGAGTTGGCCTCCACAAACCGTTATCGGTGTATTTCAAGGAATAAATCCCCTGAGTCGAGAAAGGCAACCCTAGATGAAATGTCCTGCAAGAGATTCTAATTATTGACCTGTCGATTGAAAGTCATGATAAAAAACGCCATATCAATGTACTCCCTCAATGCAACAGGTATAAAGAAACCTTCATATCTTCTACAAGATCACTTGTTTCTATTAAATCTTTAATAAAAGAAAAACTCAGACTCAACAACTCTAATAGGCCTATATAGTCGGTAGAGAAGGCGGCATGAGGCTTAAGGTTGAAGAAGGTGCTAGAAAATAGGAGAAAACTTATCGGTCGATTAAAGAAAATAACGCGCTTAAGTGCGCATCAATACAGCTATTGAGACCATGCCCCTCCCCCTTGCTTCAACTCCACTAGGGGTAATTGAGGCGACAAGAAGGGGGGGGGGGGGTAAAGAAAAGACCGGTCCCTGGATACATGGGGGTAGAACAAAAGCTATGTTATAATACAATAGGAAGAAGACTTTATTTTTTGGTATTTGTATAGATTTTAAAGGGTTTTTTTTCATTTAAAGGGCTGCCCTGTATTAAGCTCAAAGAATTTGAAATAAAAAATCGCAGAACATCGCGCATTTTTTTAGTACGATGAATGAGCAGTTTTGTTATTCTTTTTTTTTTTCCTTCTATTTTTGCTATCACTTTCTCGTGCGTAATTCCTCGTCTTCACATAATCTTTTCAGTTAGATATTATCAAATTGAAATGTAAGTATTGAATTCATTCACTCGATAATATAGCAAATTAGTGATTTTCTGTTTTGAAGGGGGTCCTCTTCTTGTTCAATTTTTCTCTTATTCATAACCTCTCGTTTGTGTTTCATCAAACAGCCACTTATTTTTTTTATCGACTTTTCCTTCTTTCAAAGAATTACTTTACCAGAAAAGTGGTAAAAACGTCATGAAAATAAAAAAATGCCACAGATTTTCTATCATCTTTTACTTTCCTTAAAGATATGGCAGGAGAAATGACATAAGAAACAATTTCTTATTCATCCTCCCCCCACAAGAATGTTTTGATACCAATGCTCCAATCTCGATACAGGATTATGTACACCAACATTTTATCGAATATGTTAGGGTTATTTTACTCATAGTCTGACTTTTGTTGTTCGGCTCCTTCAAGGCGGCGGAATAAGTCTTATCCTGTTGCAATTATTGTGAGAATAGGATAATGTAATTATTAGCTTTGCTCGAGCTAAAAGGACCTATAAAGCAGACGAATGTAAAACGGTAACATACTTGTATGGATGATAAGCATGATACAAGTGAGCTATAAAAAAGATAAGCGAGACGGCCGGGGTATTAAAGATCCTGCATTATTGATGCGAAAGCTAAGTTTGTATTTCTATAGTATATCTGGGTATAGTTACGCCGACTGTCGATGGGGCCTATAATCGAGTTCAAAACACTATTGTAAGTGTATTGTAAGAGCAATAGCAGTCTATTCAGAAACTCATTATAACGATAGCTCTGAAAGCGGCTTACGGTCGGGAAGCCCAACCGAGTAGGCTGGGCTGTACTGGGTGCTTCTGCATTATGTATGGCGGGTTTTTTCCTTTCTTTTTGGAGGAAGAAAAGAGAAGAGTGAAAAGATGCTGGGTATTTGTGCAGAGGGAGGCTGTAGAAGAGAAAAGGGAATTTCTTTTTGGAATCTGGTCGGTATCACTAACAAAGGTTGGACGTCGAGGTTACTTAGTGTCATGAGAGACCACCCCTCTCATTCACTCACTCTCTCTCTCTCTCTATCTCTCTCTCTCTTTCTCTCTCTCCCATTGTGTCACGTCGCCAATAAACAGCACACATTTCCAGACGGCTGTGAGTTAGCTTTAATCTCCCGCGGAATGGAAGAACGATCGCGTTTTTTTCTAAATCTTTTTTCCTTTCGCCACGTGTCCCACACATTTGTTTTCTTGGTCAACAATTTAATGATAGTTCTTCCATTAAAATCATAAAAATGGCAATTTTATCACAAGAGTAACACACTTGTATCGATATTGCTTAAACGAATATTCAAGCTTGATACGATTCTGCCATTCGGGGGGGGGGGGCGTCTCGTTATCGATTTTAATCACAAGCAAAATGGGCAGTTTTTTTTAACGGCACGGGGAAAAAATTACTGCTGTAAAATACGAGAGGTGCCGACAAAATAGCTGGATATCCTTTCTATGAATTCATATACATAAAGATAGATAAATTAATACAATTTTCTGATGGGGGGGGGGGGGGTGGTCGACCAACCTGCCCCCTTCCCCTTTGCCAAAGCTAACGTTCTCCAAATCGTTCAATCTATTTTATGAACTATCCTCAAAGATTTTATTTATATCTGCTCACTTACAACAAAAGTGAAATTATCTCGCTTTAAAAATTAACGCAAATTGATGGTGATATGATAAATATACGTTCATTTACATATTTTCATTCCTGTATTTGTTTAATCCCTCGATGTATTTGATGTACAACCATCTGAAGAGTTAGCACGCAGGTTACAGGATATCGACAAAGGTGATTTAAATCTGTCCATTAGTGTCTGACAAATGGCATCTTTGTGACAATGCCCCTCCCATATAATTTGATTAGGAAGTTACCAATCCCATTGCGCACCAATAATTGCGACTATTTGATGGTATTACAAATGATCAACGATAAATCCGCTATAGGAGGTCAAATCCATTTGACTGTTCTTTATTTCCTTAAACTGACCGATGTTCATTGTATAATTATTATCAAATGAAATGATCTCTTTTTAGCAGCCAGTGACTGGTGAGGGTTGATTTTCTCACTCAGTCATACAAACGATTGACAGTAATTACTGGCTGATTAATGGCAAAGATATCTGAAAGGCAATGGTTTTGGTTTTGATAAAAAAATGAGAGAATCCTCAGAAACTTTATAACTGCATTACACTTTTTTTCCTCACAATGTGATCTAAATGTTAGTTAGGTTGTGAAGTGCATGATAAGAATCTGAGTATCTCTCTAACAAGCTAACTGCATGATTCATTACATATTATGTTTGCTTCGAACTCTTACTTGTAACATAAGTATACCTAACACAATTATTGTAGTTTTCGGTGCATTCTTAATTAATACTTAAGTTACAAGAACATTGATTTCTATTTCCAGTGTCATGTATACTTTCAATTGCACTATTATAGTTTATCTTATTTATATTATTCCGTAAAGTTGCCCTTTTCTTTAAAAATCTAACGATCCTTTCACTGTAGAATTATTTACTTTCTTGAGTATCATATTTGTGAACCGCATAAAGACTTTCCGGAATTATGCGCTATAAAGGTATTACATTTTTATTATCATTAATATACTTTGAAATTGTTTCATTCCAAATCTCAACTCTGCGATACTGTGGATTTCGCATAATCTTTCAAAGAAAGTGAAAACTCTTGAAATTGTAGATATTTGACGGAAAAGATTGTGCCAATGAGAGGGATGCAAATTCAACTAGTTTTGCTTTCTATTTTATTCAGTCCATAGTTCCATAGTTTCAGTTACTTTCGTATGAGTGGAAATGAGACACACATGCATGGCTATTACAATAGGGTTGAGCTTGATACCAGCGGTGCTACTGGGGAGGGGAGGGGACCCTCTCTCAACATTCTTATATATGCGAATCTGTTTACCAATTTGAATTAGTAATATATTTACAGTACTCTTGTTCAGCCACTTATGATTATTTGTGTTCTTATACACATTCTTTTCCAGCAGTACTATTCTATTGTTATTTTATTCATATATTTATCTTTATCCTATTATTTATCTTGATCCTATTATTTCTCGATTGTTTTAAATATGTCATTTGATGTACCATTGTAACTTTTTTAATATCACAAATGATATGTTTATTTGATGTATTTACATTGTTTCACTCGGTCCCAATGGAAATCAGTCTTGTAACTATTTGGGATTTTTTAACCGTGTATAAATAAAGACATCAATTCAATTCAATTCAATCATTAATCCCTTCCATTTTGTTTTTGTTTTTGTTATATGTTTGGTCATTACGCTTCGAAATAATTTGTAGTCATGGCATTTCAAATTGAAAATAAGCTTCAGCCAGATCCGACGATTGTGTTGTTTTATATACATCATTTTGAGACACCGTTGGGATAGCAATATGTCTGAGGAACTAGTTAGCCATTATTACATTGTGTATGATACACTGGAAAGGAGTGGTTATGAGCCACATTACAGACACTCCTTGATAGGATCGTCGATTATGATAAGTGGTATTTAACTCGACAAATAAACCTAAATCCTCAACTTTTCCAGCTATCTCTCTTTTATCTCTCGACAATAGACGAGAAGAAAATTACTCTTGCAACCTTTCAAAAACATCCTTCATCTCCAACCAAAACCCACATTCGGGCTCTTCCACACCACCATCAGAATACCATGTAGACATGACCAAAGCATGGTTTTAAAGATATTGACTGTGGAGCACAACCCCTTTTCTGGTTATTGGTGTGTGTTTTCAAATTCTTGTCGTCTGCATGAAGACGACACTATAAATAATACGGGTAAGAGTTCAGAACAGTAGGAAGGAGCAGTATTCTCATATAAAAATAGAAACTGGTGGATTCCGTGAGGGGAAGCATGATAAATGAGAAGAGTTATAGGAAATCGTGGAATTATCGAATCTTTTCAGAATGTCCCGCCAATGATTGGGGGCGCTTAAGGCTGGGATGCGTGTAATGATAATGGTATTATTTGTTGCTTTCTACACAAAGAGAACGATACCTTATTGAGGTCCCATAATAGGCGATTGAGTAGCCCAAGAGGCTTTGGCTAAGCATTGTCCAACCTTTGTTAGTTTTCTCTTCCAATTATCCTCAACAGAACGTCTCATGTCTGCATTCTTGAGTATCGCGACTATCATGGGTCCGTCTTGACTTGAAAAACATCGAACAAAACTCCCTTTTCCCTTGTGTCCTCTCCCAATTTCTGGAGAAAATAACAGTAAAGAAAAATAAAGTGGTAAATTGACAAACAATTTTGTGTCAGTTTATGGCCCATTATTTGTCAACATCCGATCTCTTTTCCTGTGTGACCCCTCCCCATTTACTGATATTTACTTTCTATTCCACTGGCAATGTAATGCTATCGATCTATAATTTTGTAATAATATAAGAATAAATAAAGGAAAACAGAGTAAGGGCATTTCGTGGTTAGGAAAGGCTTTTTGTTATTATTAGGAGTTACAGGGTATGTAACCCAACATTCGAATCCTATGTGAGCTTCATTACATACACGAAAATGAACATTACAAATCAACGACAAAAGCATTAAAATGTGGGTTTCTTACACAATGCGAATCTTAAATAGTGCAGTTGCTCCTATCGACTTTATGCCGAAGTAGAAATGTACAAAAATCACCAAATCAAAAAACATTTTACATGAAAGTTTTATCAGACGCATAACGATTTAAACAAAAGAATATATAAAGATGTTATAGTGTAAAATCCTCTTCACTATTTTCGTTTAATTTGTATAACATTCCTCCATCATTTTTTTATTTCTCTTTCATCCTTATAAGAATTATCTTTCAATTTGTTCACAATTTTGCGATTCACCAAGGTGCCAAAACGGATTTTGTTGTAAGTGCAAATATAATAAATGGTAATCTAATGGTTAGAGACACTTCCCAAACTAAATCATGTATTACAAATTTAGGTTTTAGGCCTACATTATATTTCAACCCATTGAAATAGATTCAGCATAATATTTGCCAGGGACGGGTCCAGCCGGGAGCAGGGCAGGGGGCCCAATTCGTGAGAAAAAAAATTAACGGCGAAACAGCGGGCCGATAATTCGCTGGGGGTGAGCACTAATTTTTTTTGGGGGCCCTCGAAAATTTGAAAAAATCGCACCCTTCCCCCCCCCCCCTTGAACGCCAGGGGAGGGGGCCCATCTTTCCAAAAGGGGTAAAATTCCGCCACTAATATGTGCCCCCCCCCGTAAAAAAAATATGGCTACGCCGCTGCCCCTCAATAACTCCCGATTGCAGTACAACTTTCGTACCAAAGAACCCTTCGTACCCCTTCCCCCTCCCCCATACACACACTCTCTCACACACACGCATTCATGCCTCCATCACGCAGATAGACCGACGCCCCTGGAGCCGTGTGATGCGAGGTACACCTTCACGATGACAGCGACCTAGCTTCTTCACCTGTGCATCTCAGCTTGAATCGCCGTAACTCGACACCCGATGTCGAAACATTTGAGGGTCATGCAACGAGGCACAGGTGAGCCAAATGCAGTGAGCGATCAGACCTTTGACTTACTGAGAATTCGTAAAATATGTTGCTCTGTATGGTGATAGTATCGATACATTAGAAACAACACAATGACATGTTGTCGTCACGCTCAGGCTAGAATTACATTTTGATGTCAAACTGAGATATCCTGAAAGTCTAAAGATGAAAGGGAAAATAAGTCAGTAGCAAGATTGCCCAATGGTAATGTTTGCACAGGTATACATTATTGAAACAATGTGCGACTTGCGTTATTTCAAATTATCTCATGATATTTGCAAAATCTTAGCATCCAAAATAATGTATAACTTCTTTTTAAGCTTATATGCATATTAATTCATTTCAAAAAATGATGTCTTAATTATATTCAAAAGAAAATTTTCAGAAAATAACAGACACGTACCAAGCCAGCATCGAAAAGTTTCAAACTATTTTCCTCTATCTTCATTTGATTTCGTCTCAACTAAATACAGGAACTTCAACTGAGAGATACTACTAAAATATACCGAATTTTATGAGTACTGATTTGTAAACCGACTGACAAATAGGTGCTAGCCAACCCCCCCCCCTCCCCCTTCCCCCTTCCCCCTTTCCCTCTTTGTGTCCGTCATCTTTGACAATTGTAAATGTGTTTTTAGGGTTAAAGAAATGACTATTCGTCTTGCTGTACAGTGATAAGCCTTTCGTCTTTATTGGTATAGTGAGGAGTAGTGCAATGTACTATGTATTCTCCAGGGTTTAGCTCCCTTGCTGAATTTAACTGTTCAGGTTTACAGAGGACAACGCCCATGATAACCAGATAATAAGATGGGTAGTTTCTAAACCAGGCCAGGGAACACTGGAATGCTTAGCAAACAAAATATCCATGAATGAAAGACAATTATGTAGTCATTAAAATGGAATAACTTATTACGAGCGATGAGGGACGGGTACGGATCAGTTTTAGTTTCTCCGTTAGGCTCTGATATTCATCGGGGGCTAGTTTGTACATGTACAAGTTCAAGGTAAAAACGAGTGCTAGCTTAGATAGCGGCTTGTTTGTGAATTGGCCACAGTTCTCTTCTTTTGTTTAGAGCCTCACTCTCTCTGAAAGAATCATTTTTCTAGTCATTCAATAAATAGTTATGGCTCTGAATATCTACCTGATATTAACGCATTGCAAACAGAAACTTGTTGAACCCTGTACTCAGCCTATGGGAACGAGATAATTTAAAAGTAAACGGGTTAAGTTGCAAATATTATTAATTTATTTATGAACTCTTTAATTAAATGATAGTCCTCAAAATGTTACAAAAGCTGAAAAGTGAGTCACGTCACTATTTCTCTCATACACCTGTATAATGAGCACCATGCACTTTCCAATTGATGATGACTGATTATGGAAATAAAGCTTATATTTTCTCTGACCCCAATGCCTGTAGTACTGTTCTGTATCTTAATGAACATGACTGTTACCACTTTCACTGATGCAATTTAGAAATAATCCACACACAAAATATCCAAGAGCTTAATTTTACTTGTATTCACTGAATTCTGGCATCAATTTTTTTTAATAACATTATATTTGCCAGGAAATGACAATTGTAAAAAATCCTAAATACATACATAAATAAGTTTGAAGTAGAACATATATTTGGTTTAGTTATTTATTAAGACGAATGCTTTCGTTTTGAATTAATATACCTACTAAAAGAGCATATCGAATAGTTATTTTTTCTAAGCGAAGTCAGGGAACCGTAATGTAGTTCTACATAGCGAAGCGCATAGCGTTTTACAGCTTAGATGTGACATCGTTGAAGTCTATTCACGAGTCATCTAGGCTACATCAATGGATGTGTCTCTTTACCTACGAACCTGAACGTAAGGACCTCGCGGCAGGTGCATTTGACCTCTGATACGTCATCGGTCACGTGCTAAGGTCAAAGGTCATCGCTGAGATCAAAGTGTTTGCCGAGGGGGAAGTCCTAATCGTCGTTGATCAGAGAGAGTGATAGTGTCGACATCTAGTTGGTATTCTAACTGACGACCATCGAGAGTGATGGCCAATTGTTGCACGTAGGTCCTTAGTGCTTAAGCACAGAATCCAAAAGAATTTACACTGAATGTTCAAGATAATAAATACTAATAATAATAATACTAATAAATGACATGTCCCAAACAATTTTGGTAAAACCTGTATAGGTGCTGAGTAATGAGCATACAAAGATAAGGAAATCATGGTACATGTAACTAGACCCGACACCATGTGCTGATCACAGGTCACTATAATATGTGCAAATGAGAGTTGTGGTTTTTATTAAAGATGATTTCTAGCAAGCATTTGTTAGTTAGTATTTATTTTACTGGTTCAAACAATTACTCTATACTACAGGATAAACAATCCAGAATGAATTATAATCATGTTCTCTCGACAAACGGTTCCCATGAGAGCTCAAGATAAGCTTTGAGGGTATATCACTTACCTGCCCCCCAAAATGGTGAAAGAAGGCTACATTATGCAACATATTTTTTTCTGATCTTGTTGAAATCAACTTCGTTTCAAGTTTGAGTTTGATTTTTCAACAGCGGCTCAAAGTAAAAATGAATGTGAATCATATTTTCAGCATTTTTCTCTTTCTTTCGTGTTATTTCTAATATAATGAAACGTCAAAGTTCCCCCTCCCTTCACCCACCCCCTAGGGAGCGCGCTTCGCGTGCTCACTATCGCCCCTAAAATAAAATCCTAGCTACAAATTGATGAGGGAAACTAATAAAAGTTCTCTGCAATTTTCATAAATAGGATACTGCATAAAAAAATTAAGTATTATTCTGCGTTACTTCTATATACCGAATTCCACTTTTATCTGTTTATTAGAAAAACTCAAAACGTTCAGTACTATTTTGCAATACCTTGTGTTCTTGGCAATATGTATAATTTTACAGGTTATTAACCTAACAAGGAAAGAAAAATTAAATTCTGAGAAATCATGAACTTTTGTGGGCTAATCTCACGTACAGGGCAAGAAAAAGACAAATTACACGATCAGACATAAAGCTATGGACAAACTGAATGACCCTATAAAAGACCAATGCACATGGTCTTTTATACATTGTACTTGGACGATGTGTATTTTTTTTCTTCATAAACGGTTGTGATGAACGACCTTACAAAGCAGTGTGATCATGTGAAATGTAACATTTTATTAACCTCGATATCACCTGATCAGAGACTCATACATGATACATGAGCAGCATTTCATAGTATTCCTTATTTTTCCACACTGTATGTTTTGTATTTGGTATTTCGTAAATGGGAGACACGTACTATGCATAAAGTGTGAATACAGATGTGATTATAAAAACATTTGAAACACAATAAACACTGCGAAGACAAAGTTAACGCTGTGGACAGACTAAAGACATTATTCACAATCTGAATTCACTGTGGACGCATTGATCATACTACACATACCGTGTTCACACCGAGTCCACGCTGTTTACAACACTGTGATGCATTTGTTCACACTATGTTCACACTGTGGATGTTATAATCATACTACACATACCGTGTTCCCACCGAGTCCACGCTGTTAACAACACTGTGATGCATTTGTTCACACTATGTTCACACTGTGGATGTTATAATCATACTACACATACCGTGTTCCCACCGAGTCCACGCTGTTAACAACACTGTGATGCATTTGTTCACACTATGTTAACACTGTGGATGATATGATTATAATACACATACCGTGTTCACACCGATTCCACGCTGTGTACAACACTGTGATGCATTTGTTCACACTATGTTCACACTGTGGATGCTATGATTATAATACACATACCGTGTTCACACCGAGTCCACGCTGTTTACAACACTGTGATGCATTTGTTCACACTATGTTCACACTGTGGATGTTATAATCATACTACACATACCGTGTTCCCACCGAGTCCACGCTGTTAACAACACTGTGATGCATTTGTTCACACTATGTTCACACTGTGGATGTTATAATCATACTACACATACCGTGTTCCCACCGAGTCCACGCTGTTAACAACACTGTGATGCATTTGTTCACACTATGTTCACACTGTGGATGCTATGATTATAATACACATACCGTGTTCACACCGAGTCCACACTGTGTACAACACTGTGATGCAGTTGTTCACACTATGTTAACACTGTGGATGATATGATCATACTACACATACCGTGTTCACACCGAGTCCACGCTGTTAACAACACTGTGATGCATTTGTTCACACTATGTTAACACTGTGGATGATATGATTATAATACACATACCGTGTTCACACCGATTCCACGCTGTGTACAACACTGTGATGCATTTGTTCACACTATGTTCACACTGTGGATGCTATGATTATAATACACATACCGTTTTCACAACGAGTACACGCTGTGTACAACACTGTGATGCATTTGTTCACACTATGTTCACGCTGTGGAAGCATTGATCATACTACACAAACCGTGTTCACACCGAGTCCACGCTGTGTACAACACTGTGTTAAAGTCTTCCAATTTCCACCATGCATCACTGTAGGTTTATAAAGAAGGAAACACATCGGGAGGTTAACTTAAAGGTACTATGTCCCTTTTGCAGGCCAAAAAAATGAAAAGGTTAAATTCCAACGGTATTTGAAAGATAATACTAATTTAGAACTTCCCTAAAAAAGGTGGGCCTTGAAAATGTCTTCAAGTGGGAAAATAACGACTATTAGTTGTCAAATCGATTAGGAGCTATAGAGCCAATAAGTAAAAGTCTTGATTTTCAGACCATTGTACCGAATGGTCATACGTTTTATGCTGCACAAAGATTCAATCAGTTTAATTTTGGCCATCACAAGAAGTGGGTTATTGATGTAGACGGACAAATGCTCATGTACACTTTACAGCTCATTTTATGTATGCTATTACCAAAGAAGAAAAAAGCCAGTCCGTCACTCAATAGTGTCTGACAGTGAAGTCTAGCAAGTTAACGGGTTTCCTTGCATAATTTGAATACTATTATGACACTGCTAACGTTCAAATTTCACAGAACATACATGACATATTCATAATTCCTGCAAAGTTCTACAGAATTTGAGGTTGGCTGCAAAAGGGACGTAGTATCTTTAACTTTGCATCATTGGTCTCCTCATAAGCTTGGTATTGGTTGAGTTACATTGAAAAGTCAATATTTGTTAGTATAATGAGACCACTATTTCCTCCACGAACAACATAAAATGAATAAGATAATGCTTCATACAACGGCCTCGATCGTCACTTTAATCTCAATACTACCAGCAGGAATGCATGTGTAGGATTTCTGGACTACACGAATTTTGTTTACTACTTCTCCACGTCTTCCGCAAAAGCATCACCTTCGGGCTCTCTTCTATGGTTGCTGAAGATACAAGATGGCGGCTGATCTTCTGATGATCGTGTTGTCACACCTTGCTGGACCCCTTGGGCTATCAGATTCCGTTCAATTCAAGACATAATCTAGTCATGCGCAGTTTCCTTGAAGGACGTGTATAAACGCCGACCATTAATGCCTGGGATAGCACGTTTTGAACACTTTGTTTACTCCTGACATTTTGTTGAAAGTCAACTGACCAAACAACAAAGTGGTGCCCTTGAAGAGTACAAGAACATATCAATATTATGATTCTATCTTGTTACGAATATGCAAATGACCTGATTTGGAATATGCTAATTCCAGTTTCTCGAGTTTAGTACAATAAACCACGAATTCGGATCAAAGGTAACACAAATCGTCTTGATTTTCTTATTATATTAATATAATTCAAAGTTGTTAAAGGGAAAATTATGAGTCATTTGCATATTCGTAACAATCTGTAAAATAGTCAAAAACGTTCAATAGTATACACGGTTTGCATGAATATGATATCAGCACCAACTTAAATCATCAAAAGTGACCGTGGTGAATCTTGAAATGAGTTTTATTTTCAATTTTCAATTCAATTCATTTTATTCCATTCATCATATAAAAACATACATAATTATAACATTGATATTTACAGACAAGTAAAGAACATACAAAATACATAACGAAAGATTAACATAAAATACAAATATATATACGAATGAGGAACCAGCAAGAAAGAACAATTAAGTCTTAAGTGGTGCTGGATTATTGATCACATTACGTTCATTATTCCATTGTTCAATAATTGTTGATATAACATTAAGAGGCCGATACAGAAAGATACCGACGGGTAGTTCAACATCTACCCCTGATGACTTTCTTTGGATTATGTTATTAACCCGTTCACTACTGAATTATCTAATTCCTATATGCTTAATACAGGGACCGCCCGGTTCCAGTAGGCAATGGGTTCAACGCAACTGAATTTGGGCGTGACATGAATCCCAATAATTCCAATTGATTACTGAGTAATAGAATCGCGTAGAAGCTCTGTACTTATCTATAATATGGATATTTAATTTGATTTTGCTTTAATATTGAAAGGATTATAATTATGTCGAAACAATATCAACTGTAGGTAGAAGTTATTAGACAGATGAGATAGCATTGTGTTTCAACCATGTATAAGGATGATACACGATAGAGGCCTATGACTGCTATATAGATCGTACTGGCGATGTACATGGTAATGATGGTGAGCCTGTCTAATCTCTGACTAAAATATATGGAGTGTATTTTCATTTTCATGTACAATTAGGACCAGATATAATTTGAGCGTTAAGCCCATGCATAGCTGGCAGCGTCGTGTTAGCAGGCTTTTAGGGCAGATTTCTGTGACGGTATACCTAATCATATAAGTTGTACGTATAAAGAATTTTAATGGATTGCGTATCGGCTAATGCACATGTTTGAAGCTACAAGAGTTCATGTGGAGGGAGGCTAGAGAGAGATCAGTGTGCTACCCATCGGGGTTCACATTTGATAGACGGAAACTGTACACCATTCAAAAAAGGGATGTTATGATAGAAATCGAATCATGAGATGGGAAGATACATGATTAAACCAACAGCCCTAGATGGCAACATCTAGAATTACCAACTCCTCGGGTTTTCCCCTCATCAAATGTGATCGAGCCAAGATGCTACACTACCAATCAAATCAAAAACTTAAAGGTACTATGTCCCTTTTGCAGGCCAAAAAAATGAAAAGGTTAAATTCCAACGGTATTTGAAAGATAATACTAATTTAGAACTTCCCTAAAAAAGGTGGGCCTTGAAAATGTCTTCAAGTGGGAAAATAACGACTATTAGTTGTCAAATCGATTAGGAGCTATAGAGCCAATAAGTAAAAGTCTTGATTTTCAGACCATTGTACCGAATGGTCATACGTTTTATGCTGCACAAAGATTCAATCAGTTTAATTTTGGCCATCACAAGAAGTGGGTTATTGATGTAGACGGACAAATGCTCATGTACACTTTACAGCTCATTTTATGTATGCTATTACCAAAGAAGAAAAAAGCCAGTCCGTCACTCAATAGTGTCTGACAGTGAAGTCTAGCAAGTTAACGGGTTTCCTTGCATAATTTGAATACTATTATGACACTGCTAACGTTCAAATTTCACAGAACATACATGACATATTCATAATTCCTGCAAAGTTCTACAGAATTTGAGGTTGGCTGCAAAAGGGACGTAGTATCTTTAACTTTGCATCATTGGTCTCCTCATAAGCTTGGTATTGGTTGAGTTACATTGAAAAGTCAATATTTGTTAGTATAATGAGACCACTATTTCCTCCACGAACAACATAAAATGATTAAGATAATGCTTCATACAACGGCCTCGATCGTCACTTTAATCTCAATACTACCAGCAGGAATGCATGTGTAGGATTTCTGGACTACACGAATTTTGTTTACTACTTCTCCACGTCTTCCGCAAAAGCATCACCTTCGGGCTCTCTTCTATGGTTGCTGAAGATACAAGATGGCGGCTGATCTTCTGATGATCGTGTTGTCACACCTTGCTGGACCCCTTGGGCTATCAGATTCCGTTCAATTCAAGACATAATCTAGTCATGCGCAGTTTCCTTGAAGGACGTGTATAAACGCCGACCATTAATGCCTGGGATAGCACGTTTTGAACACTTTGTTTACTCCTGACATTTTGTTGAAAGTCAACTGACCAAACAACAAAGTGGTGCCCTTGAAGAGTACAAGAACATATCAATATTATGATTCTATCTTGTTACGAATATGCAAATGACCTGATTTGGCATATGCTAATTCCAGTTTCTCGAGTTTAGTACAATAAACCACGAATTCGGATCAAAGGTAACACAAATCGTCTTGATTTTCTTATTATATTAATATAATTCAAAGTTGTTAAAGGGAAAATTATGAGTCATTTGCATATTCGTAACAATCTGTAAAATAGTCAAAAACGTTCAATAGTATACACGGTTTGCATGAATATGATATCAGCACCAACTTAAATCATCAAAAGTGACCGTGGTGAATCTTGAAATGAGTTTTATTTTCAATTTTCAATTCAATTCATTTTATTCCATTCATCATATAAAAACATACATAATTATAACATTGATATTTACAGACAAGTAAAGAACATACAAAATACATAACGAAAGATTAACATAAAATACAAATATATATACGAATGAGGAACCAGCAAGAAAGAACAATTAAGTCTTAAGTGGTGCTGGATTATTGATCACATTACGTTCATTATTCCATTGTTCAATAATTGTTGATATAACATTAAGAGGCCGATACAGAAAGATACCGACGGGTAGTTCAACATCTACCCCTGATGACTTTCTTTGGATTATGTTATTAACCCGTTCACTACTGAATTATCTAATTCCTATATGCTTAATACAGGGACCGCCCGGTTCCAGTAGGCAATGGGTTCAACGCAACTGAATTTGGGCGTGACATGAATCCCAATAATTCCAATTGATTACTGAGTAATAGAATCGCGTAGAAGCTCTGTACTTATCTATAATATGGATATTTAATTTGATTTTGCTTTAATATTGAAAGGATTATAATTATGTCGAAACAATATCAACTGTAGGTAGAAGTTATTAGACAGATGAGATAGCATTGTGTTTCAACCATGTATAAGGATGATACACGATAGAGGCCTATGACTGCTATATAGATCGTACTGGCGATGTACATGGTAATGATGGTGAGCCTGTCTAATCTCTGACTAAAATATATGGAGTGTATTTTCATTTTTATGTACAATTAGGACCAGATATAATTTGAGCGTTAAGCCCATGCATAGCTGGCAGCGTCGTGTTAGCAGGCTTTTAGGGCAGATTTCTGTGACGGTATACCTAATCATATAAGTTGTACGTATAAAGAATTTTAATGGATTGCGTATCGGCTAATGCACATGTTTGAAGCTACAAGAGTTCATGTGGAGGGAGGCTAGAGAGAGATCAGTGTGCTACCCATCGGGGTTCACATTTGATAGACGGAAACTGTACACCATTCAAAAAAGGGATGTTATGATAGAAATCGAATCATGAGATGGGAAGATACATGATTAAACCAACAGCCCTAGCTGGCAACATCTAGAATTACCAACTCCTCGGGTTTTCCCCTCATCAAATGTGATCGAGCCAAGATGCTACACTACCAATCAAATCGAGGCAATTTAATCTCAGAGATTGATTTTACTTCGAGATTCTAACGTCCTCTTGACTTCTACAACTCTAAATCCACCACGTAGTGCGATATTCGCGAGTGCTAACCCCATGGCATGTGCTATAACGAATTAATCCATTAACGCACGCGCTCTATCCCGCGGTGACGGTAATTCCGGTCACTTACTCTCCGTAAAAGGGATTAAAAAAAGGGAAAGAAAAAACAAACATTTAAAGTTGTTGGTTTTCCAGCGAGGTCCTAACGCTGTGATACTTCCCATGTTTTGCAAGTAAGTTAAGACAGATCCATGAACCTTGAAGTAAGTACCCCCTTTGGTTTTTTCTCTCTCTGGAAAAGGTGAGCTTGTAATTCCCCAGACATGTCCGAAGTCACGATCAGATACGAGCCGGTCTCGCCCCGGGCTTTACACATGTCGTGCGTCGGTATAGGGCTTGTTACGCCAAAACCAAGTATAATCAACACATACATCTTCGAGATGAAATTCAAGGACATACAGTGGTCAGAATCGGATATTTTCATAAAATTCTTGCCGCTGAAATGTCTGCGTGACTGTGTGCTTTTTTCCGGGTCTGACGGTAAAATAAAAGGCTAGAAATGCTCATACTTCATTCTCACGTTGATGTTATATATCATTTTCCTTTTAACTGAAGTTAATCATACCACTTTCATAATTTTAAGTATCAAACCATGACAAAAGGTCGATGACTTGTAAATGAAACCAAAGGTTGGCCGTCAGGAAAAGAGATTTCGCGCCACAAAAAGGAATTATTCGTTATAGTATACGTCAAAACAGAGCTCCTTATCAAAACAAGATAATGTCGTCAAGACTTTCGAGATATCAACTCAAGGGTGATTTTAATATCCTATTATTTATCCCTCAGATCATAATCGGGTTACGTAACAGATTATTGTAAGTATCAAAGTAGGCGCATTTCAATACGTGATGGACATGCTATTGACTCTGACTTCTATACGTTTTAAGCAGACATATTTTTCGAAAGTCTTTAGGATCGTGTCAATAAAATATATCGAGTTGTTCTTTTTAAGAGTCCACCTTCCCACTGCCCAACACGCTAGTTTAGGGAATCATTGGTGACAAATTATCCCCTAAACAGAAATGCCATTGATGTGCTCATCTCCTCACTTTGTTTTATAATATGGGTGTGAGAGTATAAAGTAAAGCATTAACAGCATGCTTCTTTGCGACAGTGTGAAAATACTGAGGGCATGTTGAATTTTTCTTTGTTAACTCTTTTGCTGCTGTCATACACAGAAGAATGAGCCTTTGTGAGTTTCGCCGAAATTCGGGACTTTTTTCTTGCCTCCCCCGCTTCAAATATAAAGATGTGATTCAGAAGAGAAAAAAAGAAGAATGTCATTAATATACATCGAAAGTTAAAATCTTAAAGAAAATTACAAATTCAAAGAAGAAATGGATGAGGCATATTCTATAATTTTACCATTTTATGGTGAATCTACATAAAGGCCTAAGCCATTTTTGTTGCATCTCTGCACAAATCCTTTTTCCACCAAGCCGACGAGCACATTTTAAGCCTTTGAAAGAAAGACTGAAACATAAAACATGAAAAACTGAAGGACGAATTCATTTGAGATGCCTTTGCTTCCATGGCAACTAATTCTATATGTAAGAAGTATACTAATCCCCATTACCTAACCTACTTTTTTGTCTATGAGGGATATAGTGTTATCAATGTTGTTTTGATGCGATCAAACTTGATATGAATTTATAATGGATGCTTAACGGAGAGTGAAACACGTGAGCTCAATACATTTCATCGGAACGTTCAAAAGATGTCGATTATAACAAACCATTCATTTCATGAGGTGTTCATATTTCTACTTATTTGTAATACCAAGATTACACGAAAAATCATAGAAATTTATATAAATCGATGAATGCCTGGTGTAACCTTCGACCATTCTTTAGGTGACATTTTCGCCGTTGGCAGTAGCAGATCCAGGGACACGGGGTCATAGGGGTTTGTGCCCCTTGTAAATAATTGAAATTAACTGAACCAAGTTAATGAAATGTACAACAAATTATATGTGTCTATATACCCCCACCTCGTTGATAAAGCGCCTGGATTGTTTTTCTCTCGCTTGTTTGCTTTTCAGAGAATTATTGTTAGTTGTCTGCAATGAGGTGTGTAGGGTTGTTACGCTCTGGAAAAACCCACTGGTAACTGTTACGCCTGTTACATTCGATGCAGCGTAACAATCTCTTGTTCCATGGATTGCAAAAGTTTATACATTGTCGATATATAAACTATTCATGAAGCTCTTTAAAATTCGGCATCCACAGAGGTGCGATCGGCGTTCAAACAATGATACATACTAAGCCATGCTGAGGTGTTAGAAAGTAGGCAACACTCGAGAGAAATTCCGTTCGGAAAACCACACGAATGCCGAACGTGGCCAACATGTGCAGCCCACCTGTAGCGGTGCTATAAGGGTATCATCGCCCGGTGAGACGGGCGGGCTAACCCATGGCAAGGCCGTCTAAAGCTCTGGGATTATGGCTACATATGATTTTTATCAACGAATCGGAAGGAAGAAGATATGTATTTCTGTTTTACTCTTCCTTTCCATCACTCATTCTTGACCATGTTTTCTTCGACTCGGTGTACGCTCACGGTTTCCGAAACGCCGGAGTCGTGACTGCGTGAATGTGACGAGACTTGAGAGAGGAATTGGAGAGGTGTTTTCCTCAGCATGGGGCTCTTGTCATTGTGTATTTGGAAGTGAGTGACGTGTGAATGAAGAAGTGTATCTATATTAGGTGACGAGCTCGCACGGAAGATAGCTTGTATAATTAGCTATGATTTGTGATTAATCGTTCATAATGAGAGAAGGATGAGGTTATCGATCATAAAAGGGGGGCGGGGCTTTCTCTCTCTCTCTCTCTCTCTCTCTCTGTCTCTCATTAGTCCAAATTAGATATGCACCCTGGAGAAACTGGAGTTAAAGCTTCAATTCAATGCGTTTACCCCTTTATATTTCTGAAGAGGGATCGACGCCCCTATATGGGGGGGGGGGGGGGGGGGAACCTTTCGTTTGTTTGTTCTCAAATGCGTTCAATCGCAAACCATGAACTTCCACATTTTCACATCGACTTTTATTGTCTTCTTCAATTCAAGAATGAACAAATTCCATTATTATAATATTTTATGATTAAATTGAATTTGATTATCTTATATTAAAGTATTTTGTAAAACCATTAAAACGCTAAACACTTTCAAAAGATAACTTAGACGCTAAATTCAAAAGTAAAGTAAAATATTGATTCACTCCTTACAACGTTTTGAACTTCATATTTTCCAAGTCGCTCTCGAATAATTTTTCTCGTCTCGTCTGATTACTTTTGATTAATAAACCATAGTCTACTTGCTCGAAATATGTTTTGCTTGCTTTCGATAACCACAAATTCTCGGAGGTAAATCATCATCGCAACATCAAAACCTAATCTTAGAACACGTGATGGTGACAGGTACAAATTATACGTGTAGGAAGGAAGTAAACACCGGTCTCATGGGGAGGGGAGGGCGGCAGGGGCCGATGGTCGAGGGGGGGGGTGTAGGAAGGAAGTAAACACCAGTCTCATGGGGAGGGGAGGGCGGCAGGGGCCGATGGTCGGGGGGGGGTGTAGGAAGGAAGTAAACACCAGTCTCATGGGGAGGGGAGGGCGGCAGGGGCCGATGGTCGGGGGGGGGGGGGGTGTAGGAAGGAAGTAAACACCAGTCTCATGGGGAGGGGAGGGCGGCAAGGGCCGATGGTCGGTGGGGTGTAGAAAGGTGGTAAACACCGGTCTCATGGGGAGGAGAGGGCGGCAGGGGCCGATGGTTGGGGGGGGGGTGAGTTGCAGAGGGGTGAAGGAAGGTCTCAGGATCGCCCCTAGGCAAATCAGGACAAATAAAAGAAAAAAAGGTTAGGTTACTCTGTTTTATATATAGGCTACATCAATTAGATACGCTATCAACAACATGCAAAAACGGTATTACTATTTAGGTAAAATTTGCAAAAAAGCCTGTAATATGCAGATGGTTCGTGTGACTGCTTGACCTTTACACCTTATACAACAATGCTAAAATTGCAACCCCTTGTAATATCTTTCTGAAACAAAGTGTTTCATATCATTATACCAGATTAGCATCAAGACTCCATGCTTGGCGTTAAGGAAGAATACATGGCAACCATGGAGACCGTGATCGTGTAGACGATAAATGTGCTGATAATCATGGTAATGATGATGGTGTGGTGGGACGCGGCTTGATCTGCTCCTGGTAGCACCTACCTACAGGGGATGTGTTTATACTGGATTGAGAGTGAATGGGTTAAGAAAGCTTAAGAAAGTGACCAAGTTTGGGTCAGACCCCAACGACCGAGCGGTGAAAGAAAGTGCAAATAGTTGCTCGGTCATGTAGGGGATATGACGGCAAGTATGCGAGCGCGTCGCTTCCAATCTGCCACGCGAGTAGGATGGGTTTGAAACAGGTGCTTCGAGAGGGGATCGACCGCCCCGTCGAGTCAGTTCAAAGGGTGAATGATAGGACGTCTGCATGCTATAGGATGGGGTGGGACAATAATTAGGTTTGTGGGTCTTCTAGCCTCCTCCTCAATATCCGTCAATACCACCGTTACCACTACCACAACCAACAAACACAGCAATGAAAATACACGACAAAGGGAAAAGCTGAAATGGAGGATGAAAGATGAAGAGAGGATTATTGACTAGATGATTGTTTCTTTCATAACCCAGATTTCCTACCAACCAAAACTGTAATGAGTCTATATACCCTCTCATACTAGTTCAGATGGGCTGTAAGTAATTATTTATATTTCTTTAAATATAGTACATGCTTATCGCAAAGTCGCTTTGTTTAATAGTACAACAAGGTAGCTAGCTAAAATAATTGATTCTTAAACTTGGGCAAAGATATCAACATGAGTAAGCGGACTTTCTACTTGAATTCAACTAATCTAATAGACAACATATATATATTTGGAAACCATGTCTTGGATCGTAATGAAATAGTTGCAAAGTAAGTCGTCTAGGCCAAGTCGAAGAATATATATATATATTACCAACGAATTTTCATCAACCTACCGAAGAAAACAAAAACTAGTTTACCATCATGAACAACTAGATATACAATTATGCTTAAAATTGTGCTTAGAATAGTGCTCAAAAGTACTAGATTTCATGATTTTCCCATCATCTTTTTTTAAGGGAAGAGAAGATATGCTCCACGTATTACATCTATTACACCGCCACGTAACAGCATGTACCGCTACTTCATTCTGGCCTTTCAACCCTTCCTCCCCTGCCACATTCCCTTCTTTCCCATCGTAAACTAAACTTCGTCACCCCACCACCAAGTTCACTACTGCCACGATGGGCAAACCCGATATAGGCTATCCCCAAAACTCATACGGTACCTATCAAAATATCATAGACGTGACCCCTACTCCCCCTTCTTTTCCCTTTCTCCACCTTCCACTTTCCCTCCCCGTCACACCCCTATGTCAAAATGAACCCCATTTACCACAAATAAAGATGACATCTACCCCGGTCTTTAAAGTTCGGTATCACTCAAAGTCAACCAGCAACACCAGCACAGGCTGCCCATGACTTCCCCCCCCCCCTCCCACTCCTCCAGCTACCCCTCCCCTTCACACCCCTATGTCAAAGTGAACCCCATTTACCTCAAATCAAGATGGCAACTACCCCGGTCTCCAAAGTTCGGTATCACTCAAAGTCAACCTGCATCCCCAACACAGCCTGCCCATGACCCCCCCCCCCCCCCCTCCCACTCCTCCAGCTACCCATCCCCTTCACACCCCTATGTCAAAGTGAACATCATTTACCCCACATCCAGTAAGATGACAGCTCTCCCGGTCTCCAAAGCTCGGTCAATGAGGGAACCAAGGGTGGTCATTGTGAACGACCCCACATGACCCCGAACAAGTCTGACAACATCGAGTGTACCAGCCAGGCGTGTAATACTTCAAAGGTACTGTTGAAATATACAGAATCTTTACTCTAGAAAATCGGACCGTAATGTTATGGGAGCACAATATACGAGTGAATTCGAAAAGATTAAAACACTTTTCGAAGTGAAAGATGTACTTGTGTCTATCTGCGCTTTATCTGCAAGGTTTATTCGCACAATAATCTCGCTCGGAGCCAAAAATAAATGGATAATTAAACAATACATTTTTTTCCTTGTAGATTAACAAACAAACAAACAACCAGGACGGCAAGCGTAAAATAATTTGCGGAATGTCTATCTCCATGGTTATTTCAAGCATAAACAGTTTATATTTAGCGTGTCATGTAGTACCAGGTAATTTTACATCGTCTTTACTTCCCTGTTTGTTGTGCTTCTTTGGACGGCGATAGTCAGACTTTCAGTTCAGTCTGTTTTGCAATTTGATATTACGCTCATCATTGTCCTCGTCCTCGTCACAGCAACAATAATTAGACCAACTTTTTAATCACAATCGATCACCTTCAATAATACCCATTCCTAAATAATGTGCTGTGTGTTTTCACGGGCTGGTTGTCTGTGATATACAGATAACATACTATTTAGGTTCATTTCGACGAATGTTTTGAACATCCTGTTAGAATTCAGTTTTAGAATATCTTTTGAAAAAGAAAAAGAAAGATGACCCTTTCGTATCATTACACATAATTATTGTTTCATTTTCCATCAGTCCCTCTCCCCCTCCCCCCCCCCCCCCCACCAGATGTCCGATATGACTCCGTAGTAATGGTAGATCCTAGGTCTATACTCCATCCATGGAAAAGTCCCACTTGGTAACTACCCATCGAGAAACTACACTAGGACAACCATCCCTGGGACAACGACCGCCGGACCACTACCACAGACCATTACTTCTCGTTATTATCTAAAGGACAATCACTTTCGAGTAGTTCCCAAGGGGTAGTTAGGTCTATCTTACGTAGGTTGTTGTGTGTGAGCTTCATTGTAGGGGCAGTAGTTCTAGGGGTACCTGCCCGGGTTAAATGTCTGGATACTGGTTTCGTATGTTACATCAAATCCATAGTAAATATATACTATTGTCTATAATACATCAACAAACGCAATGCATTTTTTTTCGATTTCAGGCAGCAAACTTTATATAAATATATCTCACCCATGGTCTATTAGCTCTTCAAAGAGCCTACGCGATAACATTTTCTTTTCATACATTCTCGGTAACTGGAAAAAGATAACTCAACAAGAAGATATAGAATGGGGTGGTTGGTGATCATTGCGATCATCATTCAAACTTCGGCAATACAATCAGGATTTCAAAATCAAACAAAACTTGACAAATTTTACACACAATGAAGTCGGAAAGAAATCTAAAGTCATGTCTCATTGACCACAATCAATACACGTTGAAATCAGTAGCAACAATCAATATTATTCGTTCAATCTGAATCATTTTAAGCGCGATCTTTTCAAAATGCTTCTCTCTCTCTCTCTCTCTCTCTCTCTCTTCCTTGTCTCTTTCTCCTCTATCTCTTCTATCGATCAATCCACGCAAGGTTCTCTTTCATCTTTTCCACACTTCTCTCTATATCTCCAGTGTTCTTTCTCTCTCCCACCATCACCAACATTATCTTAGTATTTCTTTCTCATTATCCCGCTCTTTGGCTCTCCTCAATCTTTAGCTCTCTCTCCCTCCCTTTCTCTATATCCCTCCCTCTCTCTCTCTCTCTCCTTCCCTCTTTCGATGTATTTATTTGCATGTTTTGTTTGTTCAGAGTTCAAGCAAGAGCGAAACAGTTAAAAGAAAAGGATTTCGCCGTGATCCACAGAGCAGAAAATAGCGCATAATAGAGATCGGATCTCGTTGACGAACATGGGCCAGCGAACCATGACCAGATGAAATATTTTTCACCTTTGATATCTAGACTATTTGTCTCATGTAAGTTCCTTTCATCTTGCCGCCATTTTATTATTTGTATGCTCCATTTTGTTTCGTCTCTCCCACACCGACCCACACAAACACACCGTAACAGACAACATGATTCGTTGTACAACCATTGCATTTAGAATTATACAGTCTTTACACGGTAACAGAGGAGAAAGTCTAGAGAAAATATTTATAAGATTATTCAGAAATGTTGATCTCTGTTTGAATGACAATTCTTACATAATTTCCACATGTACAATGTGTACAGGGTTGCTTAGATCGGCATAGTGTAAGCCAATGCTTACAGTTACAGATGAAAGGCATACATCGTGGGCTATTTTATTGTAAAAAATCTCAACCATTCTACAGTTATCTTTTTCTTTTGAATACTTTTCAACATTATTGCTTGTTCCCAAATGACTCACATATTCAAAATCATTTACTTTAAGCATTTAAAACTCAAGTAAATAACTCTTCACTCAAAGAGAGAATAACATTTTCCCTCAATATGAAATTCCAGAATATTATAAAGGCAGATTTATTGATTTATATGCGTTTCTGATATATGCATGGGATATGTGTTTAAATAAGAAATCATCCATGTTGAATCAATCCAATCATGAATTTCAATATTGATCTGATACACGTTACCCGCTCATTTCAATTCTACAGTAGACAAAGTCTACATCAGTTTTACCAGACCCATTGTAGGTTATGAAATTTGTCCATATTGGTGCGGTATTGAGAATCAATTGTGCATGTATGTATGGTATCCTTTCCAATATCATTTTAGGAAAAACAATCTTACACATCAGTGCATACAATAACATGAACACAGCCATAAGCAGGCGATTTCTACGAAGACAAACAGACCTGTACTGGCTGGTAGGTGAATGTACACAATTATTATCTGATGTTCTACCAATTCCAATTCCAATTCCAATATCAGATTTCAGGTTGAAAATAGTTTTCAAGCGAAATCATCAGAAATGCAAAAACTATCATGTGAGCCACTTTGATCAGATACACGCATAATACGGTTAAAAGATGCATTGAGCACCATTGAGATACAAGTGATAAACTCCTGTACTAAACGCTTGCCAAACGCTTGTTTATGAGAGCTTTACAGCGGAGCTTAATGGTTCAATAACCATGTGACCTATCGGATATCCTCTTCTCTTTTCATTTTCTATTTATCAAAAAAGATATTTTGGGATGATGTTACCTGATGAGTCTCACACACACCTGTGCTCGGTCGTATGATAAACCACGATGATCCAACGAGCCTTGACGAGCATGTATTCAAACAAGCTACCCTCGTCAAACACATGGTGGTTTCCAATTGTTTAACCAAAAACAAGAGACAAAACAATTAATTCTCTGCCATCATTTCAAAGTCGTAGTAGGTCCATGGTCACATCCTCGCCCTGCTGCTATCACACGTTCAAGACCACGTAAAGACCTTCATCACACCACTATCCTGCTGGTGTTTAAAGTCGGAACACAGATCTATTTAGATAAATTAATATAACTCGGTATTTAAAAAAAATATATATAACTTAATTGTGATGAACATATGATGACGTATATGTCCGAACGCCATATGTATCAATCTAGCTTTAATTGTTTGCATTAAATTGATATAGATGTTTCTACTTTAAATACAATACTTGTTCAATTTATTTATTTAAAGGTTTGTATTCAATTTAGTTGTTACCCTGGTTATCCGTTCAAGAATGTATTAACATGGTGAATGTGTGTAAGTTGTGTATTGAAGTCTTTCTAGCCTGTCTGCATAGTAACCAAATGGGTCTATACAGTGTGTCTCGAATACATAAGTTCTATGTCTTATCAGATAATGCTCATTCAATTCATGTTTACGTAAAGTGTTGTGTTTAGCTTCATTTACAGTTCATGAATGACTGTCCAACCAAACTCATACCCTAAGCCGGGTTGGTCCCAGACGTAAGTCAGCAGATCTGAGTAATTCAAATTGATATATCTTGATTAGCATACATAACGTTTATTCCTAGAAATTATCCAGAGGCCTAAGTCTAAAGGCCCGGTCACACAGCCCTCCGGCGGGCGTATCGCGGCCGAATCACGGCCAAAAATTTCTGCCCGTGAAGCAGACGCTGTTGGACGCTTTGAGGTCGCGATAAAGACGCGATACAGCCGTACTTTACCCGTCGTTACACGCGGTAAGAAATTCACACGCGGTTGGCCGCGCGAAAAAGTTTTGGGCTGCCCAAAAATTTAGACCGCGGGTAATCGCGGGCGGTACACGTGGTACACACGCGGTAAAGACGCGGTACAGACGCGGAACGAACGTGCTAGGACGTGCTACGGCCACGGTTAAGACGTGGTTACACGCGGAATTGGACGCGAAATTTTAGCGGGTAATCGCGGGTGGAGCACGGTCATAGCACGTTTGTTCCGCGTCTGTACCGCGTTGTTATCACGTGCATTAGCGTGTGTACCGCGTGTAAGCGTGGTAGGCCGCGGTACCGCCGCGCTTCACCCGCGATAAGGACGCGGAACAGTCGCCGGTGTCTGTTCCGCGGGCATACCACGGGTAAACCGCGGGTAAGCCAATTTTGCACATTTTTCCACCACGGGCAACCGCGGGCAAAAAAAAATCGCGAAATTTTACCCGCGATACAGACGCGAAAGGCTGTGTGACCGGGCCTTAAGCAGACAAGCATGAGTTCTACGCCTTTACTTTATTGTGCTATAAATGCAAATGCTGCTCTGAGTATACACACAAAAGCAATAGATCTGTATTTCATCTGGCATGCAAGGAGTTAATGTAGATCGCTGTCTTTCTAAAAAAAAATCAAAGGAGATGTCTAAAACTTTGAAGAATATAGAAACGTAATTGTGTGTATCCCGTGTCCTTGACAAAAATCTAAAAATATCAGTCAAATTACTTGTTTGTCCTTCAGCTCGATACATTGCGTTTCTATATTTCGTCATGTTAATGTGTATTATTCATAAAGTTCGATTAGGAATCATAATATTTTCATAATCCAATCAAGAGTGTATTCATTGAGATTGTTGGAAAAGAAAGCTGTGTTCTGCGTCATTTACTGTACAGTGATATATGAGGCTTGGGGTGTGTGTTATCATATCAGAGTCTGTATGCTGTGTCGCGTTAATGTGTATATATGATGTATCGTTCTCATGTGATAAATAGGCAAACATTTGATGGCACAAACAGTTGTGTTTTCATCCCTTGAAAATCCCAGACAATGAAATCGGTTAGTGTGACTATATTAACAAGGGAACATTCGGCATCGAGGTGCTGCATACATTTACACACTCTACTGGCTTCTTATTATACCAAAGAGGAAAACAAACTTTGTTATATTAATGTATTTATTTCATTGCCGCTATTACGAGTGAGGCTATACATAAGTTGTTTTAACATTAATCGGAATCATATGAATAGAATTGATTTCATTTACGACTGTTTGTTACTATTTTCACTATCGATGTATCATGATGTCTCTATTCGGTGTTACACGTTCATGAGGATGTATGCGATTGTTTGGATTTTCTCCAGTCTTTTTCAAACCGAATCAAAATCATTTTTCAAATGTTCAATTTCATCCTATGATGATATATATTTGTAAAATTATTGATACACAAATTATGTTCCATTATCTTTAGAAATGGTGCACGGGCGGGAGGCACATAACATACCACCGATGAAACAACAAGGCAATTCAGAGGCTTAAAGAGGTTTAAGACAAAATATTGTTGATCTCGATGTTCATTTAAAATCATGTAGGCCTATATGCTTGATGGTAAGCGATCTAAGGACCTACAGCTGTCAGTCTTTATAATCGACAAGTCATGCTGTATCTATATGCATAGTGTGTGGATTTCATATCGAATCGAGGACCTCCCGGTCAAATGAATTTTTCACTTTCCCCTGATCTGTCGAAGAAAGTCAAATGCGAACTGATTTTGCTTGACGAAAGACTATAATATCAAGATACACAACGAACACAATCTGTACGGGTTAGAGTTAGGATCAGGGTTTGTCGATTAAATGAAGATTTCGCATCCTTCTACCTAGTTTGAAATAACGCACACCGCTCTGATCAGTATTTCTCTCTTCATGTATTTTATATATATTGGTGATGTGCTGGCAGATATTAGTTTCATTAACATTTATATAATTCAAGTACATTTCGTCTAACAATGTTCCGGTTTACGTGGCGGCAGTTCTTTTTAGTTCAGAGAAAATAAAAAAAACATAGCCAAATCACTCATTTCAAATTTGCACTTTTTTGCTAGAATTTGATCTCTATCATGCATTCTAAGCTTCTTATCTCCTTGTCAAAGTTCTACCAACTGCGGAAGTATTAAACATCTAAACACTTATGATTTCAAAGAGCCACAAAAAAGTTTCAAAAGTTGCGGATTATTTTCGGAAAGTTTGTATTTTTGCAGCCCTGGAACCATGTACCTCCCCGCTAATCGTCACCCAGTTTCTTTCATCAACCAAGTGGTCGTTAAAGAAAGAGGGAGAGGAGAGGGGGTAAAATGCCTGCAAAGTACTTTTGGTAGGTTGATCCTGAGGAGCTAGGGGGGCATGTATGGTGGCCGTGTAAGTACGCCAGTCCAACTATAGGCCCTTTTTTTAGGGATGCCCCGCGGCCGCAACTCGCCCGTTCGACTACAGCATCAAAGCAACCCGCCACAATGGTTGGTCTAATCCTGCCAGCTCCATGCCCCACTTTGCCCCAATAGTTTTCACAACTGTTCCAAAGAGTTGGGATCAACAAGCAGTTGCAGCTAACAAAAAGCAGCGAATCGGGCATAAAACGACCGAACGTTTACCCCTTTTCAAGCAATAAATTCCAGCCTATTTTTCTCTCTTTTTATTCCTTCCTCTTTCTCTCCCTCCCTCTCTCTATCTCTCTTTTTGTGTTTCATGGTTACAGTCGCATGAATCGTTTCTATCGCAGAGCTGAGGTAAGCGAGCTGACGAGAAGAAAGCCACTGTTCTGCAGGCACACTGGCTATTGTTACGGAACTCCCATTCATCTCGAGGTTTGGGAGTCCAAAAAGCCGAATTTTGACATGAACCCCCGAGGCTATAGCCAAATATGATTGATGATGATGGTGCCCTCTATCGGCCACATAAACCGCATTTAGTCTAAGGCTAAGACCAAACTTGATCTTGCTAAGACTAAAGTTGAGATCCAGGGTCCCCTGTGACCGACTACTCAAGACAGTAATCGTGTGACCTAGTCCGAAAACAAATTTCCCGGTGTTGTTGTAGACAGGGACAAATTTAGAAAACACGAAACTGTGGTCTAGTGGATACGTCACCGGACTGTGGATCACATGGTTCGCGGTTCGAGTCTCGCCGCGACACTTATGTCCTTTGGCAAGAAATAATCTGCATGTGCAACACTCGACCAAGGTGGTGTAAATGGGTACCTGTCAGGTATTAACTCCTTGAAATGCTTGGGCGCCATAATGGCAGTCATGCTAAAGCTGTGGTAGTTGTCGAGCGCTAGGAGTGTTAAGTCTGACAGACATGGGCGCTATACAAGAACCTTCTATTGTCATTATTATCTTAATGATGACTGCGCGCTTATAAGGTGTATTTTAACAAAATAAATATATAAAGCAACAACAGAAAATGTGCATGTCGACTTTTGCCTACGTTGATTTTTGATACATGTACGATTTTACATTGCCCCGATCATGCCGACGTAAGCCTTAATCATAAAGTAAAAAATAAGCACCTTTAGAAGTCTGTGACCATTTTTGTCAATATTGTCTTCTGTCTCTAGACAACACTGACAATCAGACTGAGACACATGACTTAGACCAGGACCACACAAACCTAGACGCTAGGTCTAAGTCCTGGACAATAACAATGTTGTATGAAGTCACGTTTCTCCTACTGAAACTGTTCCGTCTGACCTGGGAGGTATTCTGTCTTTACTATTGATATTCATTACATAGTTTTATAAGATCCTTAGTGATATATCAGGAAGAAAGCACTCTTGATCTCCAGTAGGCTACAGTAGGTACAGGGAGAAAGTGAGATGGGGAGAAAGAGAGGGGCGGGAGGGGCAGAGGGATGAAGGGAGGGATGGAGGGGGATAGAGAGACAGAGAGATAGATAGAGAGAAAGAGAGAGACAGAGAGAGAGGGGGAGGGAGAGAGAGAGAGAGGCTGGAATAATAGTTGTAACAGAGAGAATATTTCATAGCGTCTAGTTGTGAGGAATGTTGCATTATTTTGCACTGGGGTAGTCAGTCAAAATGAGGCGTATTTTTGTTTAATATAAAGTTACTTCTCGTCACATTCTAAAAACAGTGTCTTTTTGTCAGTTCTTGTGTTAAAGTGTGTATTGTAACGAAAACTGAAATAACTCAATGTGGAGGGACTTCAATTGAAAGTCATTTTGGAAAATACGACACAATTATTAGTGAATAAGTTTAAGCTACTATTCACCGAAACAACAAACTTACAAACAAAATGTGTACATTGCATGGCGTTAAAAATTGCTGTCGGCAGTCGCATATTGTACAGAAATCATAGAGCAAAATGTAAAACATAGGAATATGAAGATTAACAAAAAAAGACAAAAATGTCAAAGGCTCTTTCAAAACACTTTAACAAAAGCTATGGAACCGTCTGCCAAGACGGAATAACGTTCACCGATCTTTTTCCCCATCTACAAATAGGGACAGACGACTAGTCTTTCTCCTTAGTGTAAGCATAGTTTTAAGCGTAAGCCAACGCAAACCGGTAGTGTAATGAAACAATATTTAGCCAATGTGTACCACTGTTGCCGATTGCTAACCGATAGGCCGATTATCCCGATCACGTGGTCTCTGATGCCTATGCATCCGATTTCGTCATTCATCGTACTATCAGGAACATCAAATTCAAATGATTAACATATTCATTCTTCTAACATTTGATCCTTAATGCAAAGCTTCAGAAAGAAAAGATAATGTTTTTGTAGTGTGGAGTGTGAAAGCTCGTCGAAAAGGTACAAAGAAATGACTCCTTTTTCTGTGTTTGTTAGTTGCTGTTTTTGTTTTCTTTTCTTTTTGGGGTTTTTTAGAAACAAATTTAGTTTTAAGTTTGAATTTCACTGGAACTTTGCGAGACAAACGAAGCTTCTTTAAAATTCAAACTATCTTTAAATGAAATCCTGCGTTACAACTCTGCTGCAGCGTTGTAATTTATGTTTTACAATGTGTACATGTATAGAATGATGATGTTTATCATACCGAACCAGATAACAATCGATCATACTCCTTTGATGTCAATAACACACGAATCATTCCTAAAAGCTTAGCAATAAAGTCTCTATTGATGTGTATCTTCAAATATTACACCGCCTGTATTACATTATATATCATCATACATCCGTGAGAGCAGCCATCACAGTTAATTAAACAACTTGAAATCTACTACAGGTTACATTACAATAGATAGCAGACTTCGCGTGTTACTGTAAACCTCTCAAATCATCCATCTTTGGTCTGACTGGGTAGACTAAGCTCTTAGCTTCTATTCAAGTTCGTTATTTGTTGGTGTTGTTTGACACGACATGACATGATAAATGGACAGTCATTCGTACCCAATGTCATCCATTATGATCCTCTATTAGTAACTTCCAGCTCAGAAGTGCAAAGCAATTGATTCTCTTATCCACCGCTCTTTTCAAAAGAAAGAAAAAGCTTTAGGGGGAGAGAGAGGAAAATAGGGATGGTTTATTGGTTTGACAACCAATAGTTTCCTCTGTGTTATCACTGGTCTCTTACAATACACCACTACAGTCATTGTTACTTCTAGACTCTTTCGAACTATTTACAGAAAGCAATTCAATAAGAATAAACGTACAAATGGGGGAACACGACCGATACAAGGCCATTCCGAACAACAAAATTGAGGTTCATGTGCTTTTTCTATCAGCCTTGAGGAATATAGGAACAACAAAACAGACGCAAAGCCAAAATAAGCCCAGCAAAGTCTCTTATTCAAAAGTGGGATAATATTTTATCGATGCCGCTCTGTTAAACGCTTACGGGCGTGGATGCCGGCCGGGGTGGATGGTTAGATGAACGGAATTCGCAACTCAATCAAAAAATTAAAATGATGAATGATTATTGTGCAAAGAGGAGGCAGGATTAAACGGTGGAAATAAGCATTGTTGGGTAGTGTTTAATTCTTCTTATTCTTCAGGGATGTTTGAACAGAGTAAAACCCCTCCTGAAAGACCCAGTTGATGCTAACTGTCAAATAAAGAGATAACAGTCAGTATAAAAACCAGAAAGTGCAATGATCGCTAAAGAGGTGAAGCAAAAGTCAACGATTATGGTTGACCAAAGAGGAAAAAATGACCAGCATTTTTCTGAAATATACGGTCAAAGAAGAGGATTTATTCTGAATAGAGACTACCGTAGAAATTATCAAATGAATAGGTTGACTTACTTTAAATGAAGACGTATTTATTTTATAGTTTATAGAAATAAGTTTGTTTTTTTAAACTTCACTCCAACAATTTGAAATCTGTGTCTCTTATATTTTATGAAGCCACATCCACACACACACACTACCTTCTATTCATTTCTATTTCTTAAAAATTTGGATAATTCCCCTTGTTTTGCATAAAATATTTAAAATACTTTACGTCTTCCAAAGACGAAGAATTCCTAACTGATTTTCTTTGTTGTATTATATTGCTATCCCACTTGTTTTTGGCAATAATTAAAGCACGGTCTATAGCACTTTTAACATTTTGTCTTGGATCAGTGTGCATGCCACGCATTGGACAAAGATAAATTGAACATGGCGTTGAGAAAGTTTACTGATCAATAGATAATAAGTAAACGTGTGGTGGTACAGTGGTTTATTCACTTGGCTCTCAATCCAAGGGTCCTATCCCTACCCGGCACTCACTAACGCCCTTTGCATAGATATTAATCTACCTTTCCGTACTTCTTTCCTTATTTTAAAATACTTTTTGTCTTCTTTTTTCTCTCACTTCATCATGATTTCATTTGGTTTCTTTCGAACTCTTAAGGAAAGGAGGACACCATACCAAGCAAGAGAAGATAGCAGAAGAAGCGGTTAACGATCTTTGTTACCCACCTACATCATCTTCTTGTCTCAACTTGTTGAATCTATAAATCTTTTAAAATGCGAATCCCTTTCCTTTTCCATCTCTCTTATTCTAAACCTCTTTTCGTAGTTTTCCCCCTCTTTCTCTCTCATCGTGCTAATATCAGCCTCTCCAAACCAACTGTTTATGATTTTATCGTGCCCAGTATTTTATTTTTATGCTTTCTACCCTAACATTAATTTCATTGCTATCTTTCTTCCTACACGTTATCATCATTCAATTCCCCCTTCCACCCTCCCCGACCCTCTCTCTCTCTCTATCTCTCTCTCTCTCTCTCTCTCTCTCTCTCTCTCTCACACACACACACACACACCCACACACACACTCTCTCTTCTCTCCCTCCCCCTCTCCCTCCCTCTCCCCCCTCTCTCTCTCTCTCTCTCTCTCTCTCTCTCTCTCTCTATTCCATCTTGTGATATATATCTGTCCATTTCTTCTATCAAATCAACTCTTCTGCATCTCTGAATCTGTCTCTTTCTTGCTTTAATAGCATTCTGTATCCTTGATCTCTAAAACTATTTCTGGGCGTCTGTCTGGGCTGGCTTCCTTGTTTGTAAAGTTGGCAAACAGACCACGACTCTTTACACTCTGGCAATGTGTCAAATGCCACTAGCTTAACACCACACATATTACCTCGTGTCATTGCTCTATATACCATTATTTTGCTGGCCTTCTTATCCCATTCATTTCCAGCCTTTTGTTTCTCCATTCAGTCGCACAATTTTTCAGTTTCTATTCCTCAATCCTATAGCCAACCGGGTCTCTCTCTTGTTCCATATTTTCTTTCTCGTTGGTCCCATTTTGAGGTTTGCTTTATCAAACCTCCTTTTCAAGCCAAACAAGGCGTGCTTTTTATCGCTCACACAATCAGGGCCAGAATATCATATCTTCCGCATGAACGACACAGTAGAATTGCGCCATTTCTCTCGCATTTTTTAGTGAGGGAACCGCGACAGTACGTTCCTTTTGTCGTTACACTTTACCAAGGCTGTTAGGTGCGGAGACCTCTTACGGCTGTAACAGTTCAAAACCCGTGGGCCTGTTTTCGCGACGGGGTCGGACCCACATACCTCGTACTTTTTTTTCTCCTCCCTCTTTCATAAAAAAATTTCCCTCCCATCTGCAAGGAAAAGAATCAAGACCCAGCATCATAATATTTTCATATAAAAGTCTGCAGGCGTTATGGGTATGGAAGGGAGCCTATATAAGCTTTCTGTGGCTAATCTCTCCCTCAAATCACCTTACTAATTTCTTACCATCTCCTTCCCCGGCTAATTGCGGGGGTTAGAAAGGCACACACGTTCATAAAACTTCCAGCGAACAAATTTTGCTTCGATAAACATCACACAAAGTTTTGAATTTTTAATCCGGGAGGGGGCGCCGGAGAAAGACGAAGAAATACCGATAAGAGATTAACTTACAGCTGCTTCTTATTTTCTTGTTACACTGGCGGAAATCGCAAGAGAACAAAACAAAATCTTATTTTATATTATTATAAATTATGAGCATTTTCCAGTAACTCTTTCATTTCGTTGACTTCTGAGTGTCTTGGTTGGCTTTTTGAGTATGTTTAAGGATAAAGACTCTTCCATCAAAGGCACACCATGTATGGTCAGAATATGGCCAAAATAACCTTTTTACTATCGAGGTGGCAAGAGGGGGTTGATGGCTATATTGGTAAATTGAATTTCTTCGGCATTTGTTCAGGTTGTGGATACATTATGCTTTGGCTGCCTCCCCCCCCCCCCCCCCCCCCCCCATGAAAGAAAATGCATATGCTATTGATCCATACCATGTACTAAGAGCACTTGAGATACGAGTTCGATACAACTGTTCATGTAATCGTGACAATGACTTGTTAATTGAGTTATATCTTCTCAGAGGATTCGAACCTATGACCTTCTGAAAATACCGAACCACTTCCGAACCACTACACCACAATGCTCAGTGCATACCGATCAGCTTACGACTGATTTTTGTTTCTTATAATGTCAATCAGAGCCTAAGTGTGACTGGTCGTTAACATATTTTACAAGTATTTTCTTAGACATGTAAAATCATATACAAACATGAAACAATAAGGATAATTCACATTACAATAGCTTTCTCTTCAATAACCTTATTGAAGGGAACGCTATCTAATCGAGTTTATTCATAATGTAAAGTGAAACGGGAGAGAAAGAGATGAAGGAAAGAAGGAGAAGAAAATGGGTTATTAACGGTAGGTCCCATAGCGACGAGGAAAGGAGGTAAACGTGTGTTGTCGTTTGATCTTTTCCCGGTGCTAGTTAAATATTAAATAATATTTCAAAATTTCTATGAACACCCATCACTTTATTCTATGCATGTATACTATAAGTTTTCTGTGTCAGACATATTAACATCAATATATTTTTATTTTCATTCTCATCAACATTATTATCAACATCGTCACAACCATCATCATCATCATCATCATCACCGTCATCACCATCATTTCGTTTTTAAATTCTTTTGATCATCCATCAAGCCCGGGCTATCACGTTATCAAGCAAACACTTATTGTGATAGCCCTTCTTCGTCTGAACATGTATTAATGTATAATACTTGATAGTGTGTTATAAGTTAAATGTTGTTTTAATGTCATTATTTCTATTATTTATTATTATCATGTATACGTTCAAAAAATGGTTTTATTGTGTAAATGTTGTATCGTTGAAATGTAATTGTGTATGTTTTGCAGAAGAAAATAAATTCAATTCAACGGAGATGAACGGAGATGAAGATGAGGAGGAAGAGGAAGAAAACGAGAAGGTGGATGAGAAGAAGAAGATGATGAATGCTTTTGCAGATAAATGGCGCTATACAAATGCTGTTCATCATCATCATCATCATCATGAAGGAGAAGAAGGAGATGAAGAAGAAAAAGAAGGAGAAAACAAAAAAGAATGAGAAAAACAAGAAGAAGGAACAGGATGAAATGAGTAAACGTTTGATGAGATGAAGGTAGAAGAAGAAGAAGAGGATTTTAATATAAACTAAGAATGAAGTGACAAATTAGTAAGGAAGGCGTGATGGCGCCATATGAACTGAGGGGCTGTTTAATGCATCCTCTTCTTTTCAAATGACTATAGACAGCCCCAAAACATGCCGGCGAGACGTTGAATTGAGCCAAAGAGCTCATCCACTCGCCAAAATTCAACCAAATTGAATCAACGGAATCAAAACAAAGAACTACAAAGCTCGACTTGTCTGTACAAACCAAAGCTGTTAGATCTCTAAGATGCGAGTGAAGACACATTGACGACGATAGAGGGGGTAGGCTAAGAAATTAATGTCCGACAGTGCAGTGACACTTGGTTAGTTTAGGCTGCCTGGTGGGTATTATCACCCCGAGGCTAGAGGCATGGCAATCAAAGCTTTTCCGATGTCAGCTTTCATCATTCCCTGACGACTTTCACTTTTCCTCCCCTGAGCGAACTTTAAACTTGAACCCCACGGACTCGTGTTTTCAAACTTGTTTTGCCCTCTTCGTCTCTAAATCAAATTTAATAGTTTTCCTTCCAATTACTCTTAACAAGGGGTGGAACAGGTTCAAACTTTGGAAGGGGCTTGGACTTTTAGTTAGACATGTTTCCATTAACCGTGTTCATCTGGCACAACAATAACATAAGTATTAAACACGTAGGGGATACAGGATATTATAAATGACAAAGGGCGCATCTTACTATTTATGTTTCTTTGAGAAAGATGCAAAGATCGGGCAACAAAGCTGCGAACATCCATTAAAAAATAAATTCCTTGAAACCAAAGATGTATCCCTGCATAACATTGTTATACGTGCATTTTCAAATTTTACTTGAGAATGGGCTTCAAATCTTATGTAATCTACAATAACATCAGTGATGCTTTTGTATAAGATAATTTTTCTTGCTTACTTGATCCCCCAAGAGTTTTCACAATAGAGATTTATGTTACTTTACATGCTGTGTAGCAATAGCACACAAACACACACAAATTTAATAAATAAGAAACACCGAGTCACACATTCATGATCATAGTAGTTAGTCATATTATTTGTGATTTTGTCTGCTGAAAACCATTCAGGGCTGAAGAGGAAAGCTGTACGAGCAATCGTATTTAACTTTGATCTTTATCCTAATATTTCCAAATATTCAGCCTGGACGGATGTTCTCCTACAAACCTCGCAACCTTTTTTTTCTTCTTCGAGATTCGTTGGATGTCGGTTGCAGGTTTGTTCTCTTTTATTTGCCGCCCTCCCACATTGAGCTTAAAGGATTACAAAGTATTTCTTTGTCTTTTCTTATAATAAGTATTCTTCATTTGGAAATATGAGAGAATATAGAAGTGATGGTGTTCAGGAAATGAGCCAAATGTCTAGCAAATCAAACCCTAGTCGGATGAAGCGGTGGAAAAAACACCCAATACCATCGCTCCAATCTCATCACAATATTTACCGAGGAAATGTCACTTGTTATATAAAAGGTTCCTTTGACACAAAACGGAGCTACAGTCGGTACTCGATAGAAATTCGTTTCGAACTTCATCTATATGGCAACTTATAACGCTAGGGTTTAGGCAATGCAAAACATTACTATGCTCGAGATGTTGCCCCCTTCCCCTCCCCCAAACAATAATTTAAACAAATAAAAAATAGTAATATTAATAACATCAAATGAATAGAACACTGTAAAAGCCAGAGCATTGAGCTAACTATCTCGGGTTATTCAGACTACATCAAACAAATATAAAAGCGACACCAACATATCGATGGTGTTTAATGAGGTCTTATCTAGACGCCCGAGGGGTATTTTGCAAGGAACATTTTCTATTGGTAAGAAGCCTAAACACAAAGACAAGGCTAAACATTTTAATCCATCACTTTACATTAATTAAACACCTTCCTCCTGGAATCTATCATTACAAGTTATCTGTCTTTACATTTTAACTTTACCAAAGTTTCTTCAAACTTCAGAAGTGACGAATGTAACTTTTCAATGTAAAAGAAACAGTAGACACATTTATACATCAGAGACATAAATGTAATTATGGAATAGTAGAAATATTTGTTTTAAACTTAAATATAGATATTTTGTTCAATTCAGTTCGTTTTATTAAACTATTTAAAGTAAAAAAACAGTATACAAATCATGCATGTATGAAACATATTGATACAGTGGAAATGGTCAGGGTGCCCCTAAAAACCAAGGCTTGATTACTGGGGCACCCAGTACATAAAAAAATATACATAGAATAAACGTGAGACAAAAAACAAACTTAGTGAAAAAAACACTAAAACATTAAGCACTAAACATACAGGTAAAGGGAAATATGAAAAGGTGAAATAAGAAAAAATAGGGAGGAGAGATGAAATTACATGTTTATTTGGCATAGGTAGTTAGTATTGAACGTTTGAGTTTAGTTTTAAATGAAGTAACATAGTGCTGGAAATTACATCAGAAGGGAGGGAATTCTATATTTGAGGACCAGCAGATTTAAATGCAATAAGAGTTGTCTGATTGAATGCAACATGGAAATGGAATTTAGAGTGGGAACGGGTATTATATTAATGGTAATCTTTATTAAACTGAAATTAATTTATTATATTAAGAAGTGCTAAATTATTTTTCACGTAACACATGTTCATCATGATTGCAATTTGGATTTCATGAATATCAAAAATTGTCAATGTGTTTAACCTTGCAAATATTGGGCGTGACGAAGCTGTAAGGGGAATTCGAAAATATACGTAAGGTCTTTCAGTTTTGCACATTTTGTATAGGTATCACTATCAATTTAGTAGTGCCAAAACTTGCCCAAGTAATATTACCATAATAAATATAAGGAAGTAATACAGAATTATATAGCATTAACAGGTGCTTTTCTGTAAGGGTACTACGGAATTTAGATAATATACCTACGTTTTTTGACATCTTATTAAAATATTGCAATTTAGTTTTTAAAGTAAATTGTTCGTAACTCGCGGGCGTGATGCTTGTATGTTATCGTTATTTATGAACCTCAGCTTCTTTGTGTAAATTCTAACATCGTATAATCATGCTCATACAGACTGTTTTAAAGTGTGTAAGTTATATCCTGACACAATGGCGCCTTTCCCGAAGATCACGTGATATACTACGCCTTAGCCAATCACAAACAACGTGGACAGCGATAGTATAAATGTATTTCCGCAGTGAAAGCGGTCAGCCTGAAGTAATGCGTGTTCCAACCCGGTTTTAGCCCTCTGTACGACATTTGTAGATATTTGCTCGAAGAGTTTGCGCTGCTAGGATAGTAAAACCTAAAAATTGGATAACAAAACTTTGTAAACATTGTTGTTAACAAATTTAGAGGGCAAACCTTTGAAGTTGTTTGATCACCCATTGTGTTATGAATATTTTGTTTTGATACTCATATTCTACAAGGACAAGCTTATTACGTATTAATATAATGCATCATCTTTTGTTACAAGTCTAATCAGCCCAAATCAATTAATGCATACAAATTACAGAACTACTTTCTGTTCCTCAGCTCATCATGAAATAATTTTCTAATTTCATTTAAGTTGTCGTCAACAAGTCTACATAAGCGTTATTTGTGTTCCTTTCTTGAGATGGTATTATGGTTTATAATATCACCCCAAATATATGGATGTAAACAAATTAACACAAGAAAGTCATTGAATAACGTGTGTCGTCTTCTGATATTTATTCCGTTCAATAATCTGATGTGAAAGGGTGATGATGAGCTTAGTTATTCATGTGAAATGGATTGTTAGACTCCCTAGCTTAACCTCAAGGCAATGACCGCATCCTGAACAATAGCAAAAAGTCACCTGTACTTGCCGCCCTGGAACCCGTGGTTAAAACCAACTCACCCTTATACTACTACCCCCCCCCCCTCTCTCTCTCTCTCTCTTTCCTCTCTCTCCCTCTCTCCAGCTCATTCTGTCTCTCCTTCTTTTTCATCTCTCCATCGCTCTCTCTCTCTCTCTTTCTCTCTCTCTCTTTCTCTCTCTCTCTCTCTCTCTCTCTCTCTCTCTTTTCCAACATCCAAGAAAGCTTTTAAAGTTTGTTTGAAATTAAGGCACAGAGCTTCACCTCATTCAGTCTAATTAAAAGGTAGAAGGAGATAGAAAGAAACAGACAGACAAAATAATTTATTGGATCTACTTTTCAACTTTTAATACATTATTTTGAAATAATAAACAGCTTTATCATGGAGTCAAAACATGTCAAGTTCGTTGACAACAAACTTCACAGTTTGGGAAAAACCGTGGCATATTTTGGCCTAATCACAAACAATTAACGCCATGATTTTTCTTTGATAGCCCATCTGCAAGGGGATTTAACAGTCGATTTACAGGACCGAATTCTAATCAGGATTTACCCTCCAAATAAAAAGAGCCCCCAGCGCTGTCATATATTCTGGCGGGTTTATGGTATCCACAAAATCCTCTTCACGTGCAATTAAGCAAAATTGAAAAATACATACCCGACTCAAATTGGTCTAAATTAGCCGATCAGAGGGAGGTAATGAGATTTCATTGTCACTATGTCAAACACTTTTGTCAACAATTAGATTTATGTCTCAACTGAAAAATGAAAAATAGAAATAGTGTAACGCTTCTGTAAAAAAAGAAGCAACAAAACTGACTGTAATGTATTATAACCCTGATATCAATCGTTATTGCATTCAAAACATAATCCTAAGTATTTACCAAAACCCAACTCTGATATTAGTCTCGGAATTATTTTCCGAGTTTCGCCCTTTCTCCTCCATCACATAATATTTTGTTACAGCTTTGTTGTGTGGTTATATGAAGGCGGGACGATATAATACATATCACAAGGATTTCCATTACTCTTAATTGGACAGTGAGTAATACCGGAGTTCAAATCAAACTTTAACAACAGACGTAATCAGAAAAGTGACGTGTGCAAAATTGATTTCACTATGAACATGTAGAACATTTCACCTCAAAAAGTACGATAACTTTGAAACCTCGGTATTTTGCCTTTTTATAAGTTTGACACACAATATGCAAGATGGGAAGGGATGAATTATAGAAATTGCCTGTTTTATGATCTTGATTGCAATTTCTTTTAACGAAATTGGATCTTTTTTAGTTTATATGAAATGCAATTTGGGAGCTGAACGCTTTGTCCATTAAGATGGATACATCTCCTGTGTCAGTGTTACATGCAGCATCTGGTCTAAGCTTTATGCTTCTCCACCGTCTATATGGGTTCAGATTGATTCGTCAAACAAATCACTTCCATTTGAAATCTTTCGCGTCTCGCAAAAAGATTCCAAAACTCCAGACAAAAGTATTCTGTGTCTCAAATGTTACTTTTCATCAAAATTGAAACAAGTGTTTTGATAAACCATGATGACAGAAAAAAAAAATCTTTTGAAAACTGATAAGTGGTTGCATCTTGGTTTTTTATTACTTTGAAATGCAGCAAAATACCGCTTACATGTTCTTGTTTTCTATCTGCCTACTTTAGACAAATAAGGACAGTATATCGCTGCAGACCATTCATTTACCATACAACCAACCCAACACAACCCAATCTAAATTCGGGATTAGATTTTATATACACATCTCGAAGTTAAGATTTTCTGAAGTTTCGATCTTTAAGAAATGAAACAAGGAATCTTTTCAACAAACAGACATGTATTAGAATTGGGGTGCGGTATGGGAGCTTAAATTGCACGCGCTTTCCTATCTAAACTTGAATGTTTCCATTACCAGTAACTGAAATATCGTTTTTAATTAACATTTAGCAGGCTACGGTGGATTTGGTATCCTACCAACCAGTCTGTAACCAGTATGAGAGCTTAATGAGCAGAAATGGCTCCCAATTGGGGATGTTTTGCAATCCCATAATCCTTGTAAAGAACTAATTTGTATCAAACCGCTGAGTTCTATTGGTTTGGGCTACCCTCAGCTGTCTCTTCCCTAAATACACAGTCAACAGGGAAGAGAAAAAAGGTAATTCAAATCTACACATTGTATTCAATAAAGAAATAGGAATAGCTTGATACCATGTAGGCGGGAAAGGTTTTTGTTGTTTCCTTCTTGTCATGAAGTTAGTGGTGTTTTTTTTAAACGGGTTCGTAATGGGTAGGCTTTTGTGTCCTTTCGTTGCGCGCAGTTAGTCGCGCATAAGGTCGTGTAACGAGTTCCCCACAATAAAAGAGAAAGAATAGGGGCGGGAGTCTTTGTGTGTATAATTGAAAAGAATTATCTTTTTTTCTTCGTTTTCAATTTTTTTCCTAATCGTGCAAATAGCAGCTCATTTTGCTTTGGTGGCTTAGTCTCCAAAGTTCATGGAAGTGCATTTCCGAAAATGATCCGAGTCTGCGGCGTAGCCATAAGAGAGGAGAGGGGCATGTGCGCCCCCCCCCCACATTAAGTAGTATTTTGTAAGGTATATAGGAATAGGAAAAAAAGTAAAAGCCGAGAAGTAACTGCAAATGAGAAGAAGATTCAGCATTCCTCCTCCCATACCATGCTGGTTCATTCGATTGCAGCCACTAAATGGGCCCGATGCCCCCCCCCCCCCCCAACCACTGGATCCACGCTACGCCACTCATCCAAGGTACCTCTTCATAAATCATCTCTCTCTTTCTCCCGGCCTGATGTCTGATGTGAGCTTCTTTCACAGAGGGTGCAGCCTCACTTTCATGGTCCATGATTTAGCATCGGGTGTTGGTGTATTATGCCCTCAACATTTAAACCTAAAGAAGAGCCTAATATCTGATGCCAAAGAGTTCTAATGGCTCAGAACCATCGGCTCATTTGCCCAGTAAAATAAGATAATAAAAACTCATCATGATTATAATGAAGGTGGGTGGCGAGAATCAAACTCATCTTTCAGTACAGACACTGACTTGATTAATATGATCTGCAGACGACACCTGGTACACAAAAAACGATATATAACGCACCAAAATGAGAAGGGGAAAATGGAGATAATTGTATAATTTCAAAATCGTTTGCCCAAGTCAGGTTTTTTTTTTACGATAGACAAAGGAAATTATATATTGATATTGAGGATGTGCACAGCTTGATGTGTGTTGTGATTAATTGTATCACATCTAAAATGTATTCATAATCTGGAGCATATTATACTAACACATTTTCGTCAGGGTGTCGGTATACTATTGTTCGATTACAAAGATTATGAACAGAATATTCTAGGTGATGATGAACTAACAATGTCCAGTTGACGTCAGGATTTTTACGCAGGTGCAACTTAGACAATCAAGAGCCTGTTAGGAGAGAGGAGAAATTCAAGTTAGGTAAGTAACAGTTGGTTGTTATAGACAAAGAGATGGCGCCAATTGATACTTGAAATCGAATATGTAGCTTTTTAGCAAAATGAAAGAAAATTGAAAAGATTTGTATTAATTTCTTTAAAAATGTAAGTAACGAAATATCATTTAGGAAACTAAAAAGAGTTTTAATTTCCAAATTGTCGATTTCCTCGAGCGTGTTGATGTTTTTCCATTTTTCATTTTCAGTATTTTCTATTTATCATACCCACTGGCATGCTTTGAGTATAATTATATTCATATATTGACAAATCAGAATCAGAAAACGCGCCAACATTTTTGGAAATGACAAACAAAACGTCTAAGAGTAAGAAAGAAGATCATTTAAAAACACCAAACTTGGTTTAAAATTCTATATCTACTTCACACGTGATAAACTCAAAGATGATGTACATGTCTATCGATATACTTTCTGCTACATATGTTAAACATCATTCGATATGCGGAACTGTAGCTTTGAAACTTTTGTAAAACGACACTTGACTGAATGGATCTGTTTATTTACCACCAAGTATACACAATACAATACAATACATGTTAATGTATACTTAGACATTTTAAGCAAAAGGTAATACCCTTTTTGTGCAGTGTTCATGTGTTATCTCCGTGTTAATAAACATTTTTGGCTTTGTATTAAATTGATTCATTCCCTTATCCTTAATTTCTCAAACAAGCCCATGTTCTATGAAGGAATTCAGTTCTACATAGTTAATTTCGTTAAGTTGAAATATAAAATGTATGTTGAATAACTACTTCAATATGCATATTTAAACATGAATATTTGAAACAGTTCTTTTGACATGCTTTACGATTTAAAACTATGTGTTTTAAATAAATGTGTGTTTTTGTCTCTCTTATTTGTCTGATCATAACAATAATTCATCTGAAAGACGCAAACAGGGAAATCACGGACATTATATTGATGTTTTATGAACACCATACTAATCTTAATATTCCTGGTATAATGTTCGCTGAACATTGGTAATTTTCACATTTAAAAATCATAAACAGAATTAAAACTACGGGGGGGGGGACAATATTGGCGCTTCGAGCATAGTGATAGAAAATTATATTTTCTAATGCTGAAATATCAACACAATACGACACAACTCCTTTGGTTTGTTGCCATTTAGCTCCCAACAAACATCTGAAGAAGCAAGTCAATAGAATTTCGAACTGAACGTGTCAGAATAACCATTAGAATAATTTATTTCTACCCTCTCACCCCACTGTACTTTGCGTTCAATGTTTCTTTTCCATTTCTAAAGATGTCGGTAAATATTTGATCTTCGTTTCAAAACCCTCGAACTTCAATAGCTGTCATAAATCATTTCTTACATGATAAGAGAAGCTCGTAGTAAACATCGTATTCAACAATATAAAGTCAATCTATACCAATTGTATTCATCTACTCCAAGGTTAGAAGCAGGAAAACCACACTGAAAATGATACCAAACATCATTAGGTAAGATCGCACCCGTCTAAAGGTATTTCTCCAGTGATTAATATGCCAGAGTTTCCCCATAAAGAAATTGTGAAATTGCGGCGCGATATGATATTCCAAACCACTGATGTATCACGCGTGTATATTTGAATTGAATAGATATCACACCTGCACAAATGCTGTCGAACTTTGAGCGTAACGATAAATGTAAGCGGGCCAGCGCACGCCGCCGGCGACGATGCCAGCGACAGGGGTACGCTATAGGGTGACAATATAGACGAGTTTATATCTAAAATAAACCGATTTTTGTCATTTTTGTTTCGATAAAATGACCTACAATGTTATAAACACATTCCGTATATTTTCGTCATGAAATTAATTATCAGATTTCAATATTTGTAAAATGTGGACCATGAAATTTAAATATTGGAAATAATAATTGTTTAAACTAATTTACCATCCATCAACATTTGTTTCAAAGGTATCTTTTTTTGAATAAATAATCAAAGTTTGGGTAAATGTTTCAAAATATGAAATGTTATAGATTTTTTCTTTAATTGTTATATATAAACAAATACTTTTTTTATGTAAAAAGCCTTTTCAAATGTTGTTTTGCTATGGTTATTTGTTATTTGTTCAATTTACGCAAATGTTTCGTCAAGTTCCAATTTCAAAAAATGTTTTGTTTTTTATTGAACGTGTGAACAGAATACAAAAAACGCATCATTTATCAAAATAATGTAATGTGCTATAATTTATCATTCACTTTTCATCTAATGTATTGTATAACCCCGATGTGTATTCAAGTCATCTACGATATTTAGCAGATGTTTTTGTTCCGTCATACATGTCGACCAGCTTCATAATAACCTAAAGGCAGGGACAAGAATTACACATTACAATTACCACAATAATGTTGCCATTAATCACACAATCCCATAAAATGAAGACAGCATTTTACTTGAACTTGAACTCATATTACTGTTAGCAGTCTTTGACAATAGCTGTAATAAATCAGAATTAGCTATTCCAAATGTTTCCTTTTGAAACCTGATGAAAAATAAAATGCGCGGCAGCATTAAAGTGTAAATTTCGAAGAAAAGGGGGAAAATCTGATAAAAACTCTTAAAGCTGAAACTGCTTTCTCAACAAGACCTATATCAATCTCTTTATCTAAACTGCTGCGTAAGGAATTTTTTGCTGTTCTCCTATTCATTTTTTTGCTAAGTTGCTTGATGTTCGCTTTTCTTGCGAATCAGATCTTAGAAACGCATGACTCATATTGCAAGAGCGTACATGAAAATATTCGAGGATAGGGAGACAAGATAAAACCTCTTCAATAAAAACAAAAGATTTGAAGATAATTACCGCAAAATTCATACAGAAGCTTGTACTAGGGAAACACATATTTAGACAAATTGAACAGGAATACCAATAAAGGCACACAATATGCATGAAACAGTTTCTAGTTCAACCTTATGAATACAATATTTGATGTTTCTAGCATTTGGAGATTCCTGCACAACATTATAAAGCAGACGTTTACAATAAATTGGTAAATATTGTCTTATAGAACAAAATCACTTACTCTTTGGCATAACCCGAGATACTGAATTACAGAATTACGGTATATGAATAAAATTTAATTACTGGGGTAGTTGGCTATTCTGTATATGATATTGCTATATTTTCAGTAGATGACTCTAAGCATGATACATTCTTACTCACCTAGTGACGTCATAAATAGGGGGAATCAGAGCAAGTTATTTATATACCTACCCTATTCGTCATTATTATAAAGGTTTCTTTCCGTAAATCCATATTTAGGAAATTTTGTGGACCATTAAAGATAATAATTTTTAAATTAATGTTATCTAACAGTTATTCGCGTATTTGTACTATCTATAAACCTATCTCTCCGTCTCTTCAATTGAAATTAAAACTATTATAACTTGTTTATGCCCGTACATTCTTTTTCTTTTATGACAAAAAAAGGAAAACAATCAGGCTTTGATTCCCAAGCCTGTTGAAAACTTATATCTCACAAGAGCAATTATATTCAAAGATTTTCGCCTCTTTATATTTCTCGTGCTCGTGCATATCTTTTGTTTTCAAGAAAGCTCTGCGCCTTTTCGATCTTAGATAGTTCTTTTTATTTGGATGCTGTCATCATTATGATGAACATTGAAATTCGTTTCACTTATCGACTATTGAAATGCTTGATGACAGCAGTAACAAGACGTGGAGAAATGAGATTCACTGAAACCAACAGAATAATCTCAGGACCAATGGCATAGATATATTCACATCACACCTGTATCTCAGAGTATAGCTTCAAGAATTACGGTTATGTCCCTAAATGGGCCTGTAGAGTACAATTTGCGTCGTTCCCGCTCAAAAACAAGCTTAAATTCACACGATTCGAGGAATATTAAGACACAACATAGTCTAGTCGACTACTTTCTATATGACATAAGTGTGTTTTCGTGGGACATAAATCATCAACATACGTGTTGTTTTGTCAATCTTTCGTCAAGAGAGAGTCTAAAATATCTGCCAAAATAAAACCAACCAGGGCAGAGATCAGTTTTTACTTTGGTAAACGATTGCATTCAGTCAAACCATTAACGTCAATGATAAAAGGATAAGCAATTATATTCATAACCTTTTTATTATTTCATCAGCATACTGATAATGAGGTCTGTGATATCAGTATCAACTCGGGGTAAGATTGAATTATAGACTTTAGGCTTGTAGAGGGTTGGAGTTGGAGAGTGAGAAGCAAATAACCACAAATATTACAAACATATACCCATCTAGAATCACATCTCTTCACCGATATTTTTGAGTGAACCGGGTTGAGATGACGTATGAACTTGCTGTAATTCATACCCATGATTAATCACGTCCCGTTAACGATTCAAAGTAAGAGAGAGAGAGAGAGAGAGAGAGAGAGAAGGGGGTGTATGGCCCGCATAAATGGGGGTGGGAACGACCCCCTGTAACAAGGAGGAGCACCCCTATCAGACATCAAAGGCACCCTTTCGGAGCGGGGTAATAAAACTACCCTAACCTATCCTTACGATTCAAAGACCATGTATCTGTATTGAACACCATTGATCACCACCATTAATCATCTTCTATTCGTAGCATTGTGTCGCAACGGCCTTGGTGTCGGATCTGCGGTTCTTCTATATCAATAGTTATCATTTCTCTCTTTAAAACCAACTCCGTGATCGTGAACGCCTCCAAATATTCAAAGAGAAGTACACGTTTTCCAGCCGGAGTTTATTTTTATTTATTTCTTTTGATGTTTAGTGCAGTGGTCTTGCCCTCAGGTATACAGGTGTCCCAAAAGAAATGTACTTTAATCTACAAAAGCCTGAGAGTTCATCTCTAACGTGCGAAGCCGCAATCACACAGAAGAAAGCAATATATTAACTTCCAAGTTTCTCCCATCAAAGATGAGAAAACCACAGCCTACTTCTGGAACAAGAAGAAAAGAAAGACATAATAATCTTTTTCCATTTTTCACAAGGTTACTTTTTGATAGTGTGACTATTCTTGTTATTACATGCCAAGTTAGCAGATAATCCCCAGTATGGTTCAGGAACATCACGTGAACTCTATATAACCTACTTCGACCATTATCGTGATTATTATCATCTTAATAAGCATCATCGTGTAGCCCTAATTTCGAAATTAGCCTAGGTCTACCTCCTTTCCATCCAGACCCCCCCCCCACCCATCCCCTCCTCCTCTGCTGCTCGTTCGGATAAGGTTGATCTTGAAATAGATCTAGCCATAGCCAGGATAGTATGCCATGATAAAGACGGCAGCAATTTAAACTGCAAATAAAGTTCCCTCCTTTTTTTATTTCAGAACTATCCAGGACAGACGCTTGCATGTGAAATCTAACAAATTTTAACAAATTTTTAACTATTTCTCACTCCCTGGACATGCAGGACTTGCCGTACAATCGATGTTATATAAATGAAGTACACACACTCATGTCATTCTGGGGCCAGGGTTGGGTAGGAGTAGTTGTCCGGATTTTGTATTCTTCTTTTGTTGAAGCAAAGCTGCCAGGTACGTCCAGTTGCGCAGTGTTTGGAATAACATCGAGGTGCGCAGCTTTGATGCAAGGTGTGCTTGCGATCAGACAATGTAGATGATTATCTAGTGGTCTCTGAATCCATCGTCATTATTTTTTTTTCGTCAAACATATTGTGCAACATCTTCATAATTAACCTAATCTAACGACATTTCAAGCCAAAGAACTCACTCCGCCTAGAATAGGTTATATACCCAATAATGAATGATGTTTTATCAATGTGACAGACTCCTCTCCTCAGAAAAGCAACGATTTTATGAGCATTTGTGGTATAGCACTGTGGTTTAGATCGTCTTTTTTTACTTCAGTTAGGATATGCAGGGGATCATGCAGATCCACACTCTATCTGCCTAACTCTCATGCATAAAACAAGGCTTTTTATCTTCATCAATCTCTCTTGAAAGTAAACGGCATATTATCTTTTGCCCTACATTTTTATCGGATTTGCTAAATACAAATGCAGGCTACAGCTATCTTATAAGTATATTTTATGAATTTCAGCGCTCCTTTAACATATTTGATTTGAATGTCGTCAGTGCTTTTATTAGAAGTTGTTTGATTAGGGGTTTTCCCCAACAAAATATTTTACTCACCTTATAAACAAAATAAGGATTTACTTCATCCAAATTCATCCGCAGTCTGCATTCACAGTTAGTATTGAATGATGTTCATATATTTGAGAATGGATTGTAAGGCAGTTTTCCATGCGTGTTCGATCAAAGTCAAATGCTTCATCACATTTAATTCCTCCCGCTCGAACTCTCTCCGAATGTGGAAGAAGTGAATGAATTTGAATATAATTAGTCATAGCATTAGTTATGCGTGTATATACAAGGAGGGGGGGGGGGGTGTATCATCACCGTGACTACATTCATGTGTTAGATTTCTCCTGAATGCAACACATCCGTAACGACAATGTCGTTGATGTGTATATAATTATTTCTCTAGCTTTCAGATTTCATACAAAAAAAGTATATGTGGAAAGACCGTCTAAAATTGGTTAATCGTGAAGATACTCTCTCTCTCTCGCTCTCGCTCTCTCTCTCTCTCTCTCTCTCTCTTTCTCTCTCTCTGCTTGTTTGTATGTTGACATATCCCTGAAAAAACGACATATGATTTGATTATTAAATGACCAGAAACTATTGGAAACAGCCATCGTTGGAATATAGCAAAAATATTAAAATTCCATGGATGATTGCTAGTTACATAAAACGGCCATGGCAACTATTCCTTTTCATAATGTTGTTTAATCAATCGGTCGAGGACACGTTTTATTTTTAAAGTAGGTTATCATTCAAGGTCTTCAGTGTAAGTTTTCTGTTTGCTGACAGTCTGTGCATGCGATCATATAATTTACAATGCCTAACCGCGTTAATCACATAACTTGTCTGTATTCAGTGATAACTAATGTTATGTTACATAATTTATGACATCAAACTATTTTACTGAGAGTTGAAATAATTGCAAGATGACAAATAATACGTTATTAATTTGTCCCGTTTCTATGGAAACAGTTATATCTTACAAACATATTCATGTATATGTTTATGCAGTCTTAACAGGATTCATGCCGAATATATTAGAATCCTGTTTCATGGCAACACATACGGCAAAAATATAACATTCCACATGTAAACTTAGAATGCATATTTTTGTTACTTTCCCTTTCTCCGTGCCCTGTAAATCTAGTCGACGGTGCAGAAGGTAAACAGAAGGCACGTTTCTTAGTTTCAACAAAGCTCTTTTTCACCCTCTTTCTTTCGTCTGCTCTCGCAAAGACATTTCTACCAAGAATTCGCCAGTCAATAAGCGTTGGTGATCGGTCATGTTCGACTCAGTAAGCTGTCATCGCAAATCCGTCGCCTTGCTACGGCCGAACGTCGGGGTTCTTATTCAGTCTCGTACGCACTGCTGGAAACCTGAGCTTCTGAGCGGGATTTCTGCATACAAGAAAAATGCTTTGACGGTATTTGGTTTCGCTATGCCATCCTGATGGATGTACTCAGATCAGCCCCTATCGTATCCATCTGATCAATAAAAAGAGTCAAACAAGACACAATCTCAATGACCTGAAAAAGACATACGGAACGAGAACTGCATAAATATCATGTCGGTTCAGTGAAGAAAAGGAAAGAGTTTGATAGCGGGTATGGATCCAGGGAGTAGGTATGTATCTAAAACAAGATTACAGAACATGCTGTTAGGCTGTTAGGTAAATCGCATATTCATAAACGATAAGTTAACAATCTTGAAGGAAAAGAATCTCAAATAGAGTTAAGTGGGTGAGTGCGATTCTACACACGGTTATTTCGGTGTCATGATAGAGGTCACAAAGTTTGTTTGTTATGGTGAGACAAAAAATGTCACGTCGGATACTATTTTTCCATAATTTTAGGTCAATTTCTTTAGCATGCACTTAACTTTACATTTCTCACTCGTTTGAAGAAAGGAAACGCATGACAGTAAAGCGTTTTATTTTATTACTTACTCGTACGTTTACACAAAGAAAAATATGTAAACCCTGTTTTTCAACTGATTTGTTTCATAATGATCAAAAATCGACAATTTTTAAACATGTTTCAATAAATCTTTTCTTGGAGAATGACCTATACCATTGATCATATCTAGCTCATTCTGTACAAGGTTAATGTATTTAAGTGCTATATTGCGAGGAAAACATAATATTTCAAACCAACCTGATGCGACCACAATATGTTGGAATGCAGCAATAGTGTACTCGCTACACACAAATATGGAATTTCAGGCAACTTAGTTCAAGACAATAAGAAATAACCATCGGATTATGATAATTTTTCAACGAAATCGTTTAACGACGGTAAGGAATGGTAACTGTTGCTTTTCTATCTGCTTCATAGCTACTATAAGGATTCTATCTGAGGGGGAGGTCTATGGACTCGAGTTTGAGAAGTTCTTCATCCTGACATATGACATACTTTCATGTCACAACCATGATCCAACCCTTCTTCATCAGGTCACATATTTCCTTTCCTCATCAGCTATTTTACTCCTCCTTTCTAAAAGTTAGAAAGATGTCTAAATGATAAAGTTATGAGGCTGGCTTTGACGTGGAATTTCAGCATTCTTTCACCTCTCATGTCAAAGGGTTAAGCTCAACAAAAAAGAGTAATCGTAGGCAGGCAAATATTTTGATTTTATTAGTATCATATTAGAGGATGCTAACATGGTACAATTATTGTCAAAAGGTAGCTTTGCATTATTTTCATTCAGCAAAAGTGATATATAAATTAATAAATAAGTAAATAAAATAATACAGTTGTCTATTTCGGGGGTGTATATACATTCGGAATCAGTTTTAAAAGATAATAATCAAATAAATAGTGTCATCACTTGGTCTCTTAATATGTTGTTTACTCGTGTAACATAATATGGATAGATGGCAATATTATCTAAGGGCGTTTACCTCGTATGCTTTTACATGGTGTTAACGGTTCTCCGGCTCTCAACAAGTAAACAAGGATGTGTATGTTGGGATGTATTTTGAGTGCAGTCAGAAACTAGAATCTTACTCCAATGTCCCGTAAGACATGCGACATACACGAAATTTCTCTCACAAACCAAGCACTCGTCGCCTACCAGAACTATGGTACTGAGGCAGGGGCAGGGGCGAAGCCATGGGTGCCACGGGGGCAACATGCCCCTATGAAATGGCTAAAAAGGAAAAGGAAAGAACAAAAGAAAAAACAAATTTTAAGCGAGAGCGGAAAGGGAACATTACAGGGCTACTTTACACCCCCAACATAAAAGACCTTGTAAACATGCATTTCATTCACCTAGTGAGACACGTGCCCCCGTGATGCTGTGCCCCCCCCTCCCACATTGTCTGGACCAAACAAGACGGTACTGGCCAAAGATGATATAAAATATGAATTTCAAATGTTTTATTTTATATTACAAAGCATTTTGATTAAAAAATTGCATTTTTAGAAGGCTTTTTTGCACAATCTCAAGAGGGAATATCTTACACTATACTGTTTGAAGATCTAATTTTCCAATGTTATTATCCGTGTAAAGCAGGAAAACGAAAATGGCGCTGCTATCACGAGGGGCGTTCTTTAAGGGATGTTAAATGACTAGAGGGGTAGTAGTATATGAGACCAAGGATGATATCCTCCTTGATGATACGTTTCATCTCTAATCTTAGGTAAGTATAGCGGACTAGATACAACCTTTGCCTTCTATGAATAAATTTACTTTTTCTCAAAACACACACAAAAATGAAGATTTACTGGATATACAAGTAGCTTCGGAGGAAAGTGATCTTCTGAGATGTCTTGACGGGTACAATTTGCCAATTTGAGACAGCTCAAATCCCATCGTGTCAAAGCTCGAAATTATTCCTCATCATGACAAGAAAATCCTGATAGATTTATAATGGAGCTTAATCTTGGGTATGCCCTCGATCGGCAACGCTACATAACATCACGAAATTTTATTCTATTCTGTTACCCTGTAATATCTCATTCAGATAATACAGACAAGCATATTTTTAAGATACTATATGACTATTCCAATGTATTAGAATGAGGGCGCATTTTGATGTAGAAAAACGTCCGATACACAGAAATTCCATTTTTGGGCAAGTAAAGAGTAAGGCCTCTGACCAAAAGGATGTCCAAATATTAACGTTTGTACATCTTCAATCTTCGAAGTCTCAAGTTCTCCTAATATTTATTCGAGGCAATTGTGACATTCCACAATGAACGTTTTATATTTTCTTTCATAATTATTAAGGCAGAGAAAGTAACAACAAATCTCTTTTTAATATGACCATGGTATGAAGATGAGTTAAAAAAATAAAATATTTAATTAATTATATTTATTCGTTTTATTTAATCAGTGAGTAGTCTAGATAATATATTGGAATGCTGACTGCTACAGTGACAATACTATTACCTTAAAGTAATAATACTGATGGAAATATAAGTAAAAAGAGCTCAAAATCAAGAACAGAAATGATAGAAATGCTAAACAAATACAACGAATATATAGTCTGTATGAGATAGGTCTACTAAATGCGGATCAAGTATGAGAAGGTTGGGTTCTGGGCAGGAGTGAACAACAACTTGTGAGCGTTTTCATTGTTATTATGCAAGTGTGGAAGAACATCAGAGAAAAAATGTTCCCTAAAAAGCATGGTTCTTCAAATGCCTTCATATTCTAAATATGACGTGACAGCTTAAAAATGAGAACCTCATTTTTATGCCACATGTTTGTGTAGTCCCATATACAACTTTCTGTGTACATCATTTGTTACTTTCACCGAGACTGGGCCAGTTTTTTTTTATCATTTTGATGATTCTAGAACCTTGCAATACACCAATACTTATATGCTACATGACCAACCTCTTGTGATCGATTCTACACCGTTTCTTTCACAATGCAATCGCATGACATGAACTCAACTTTTATTTTTTAGATTGGCAATTTACTGAGTTATATAAATACTGGAAGGGAAAACGAGGACAAAGAACGAGAGAAGAATTTCACGAAAATACACATTTGTGTATATTCTCTTCATTTCTTCGATCTCTTTGTATTGCAATGTATCTCTTCAACAAGACAGCATAAATTGTTTGGATAACCTTTGACACCTTACAACATTACAACTCCATGTTTAGACATTTTGATGTAGCTTGTTGGGATAATTTTCCAATGTCTGCATTGCGTGGGATTAAGGGTTTTTGAGGAATATTTTATGATTTCTTTTTCCATGGCGTATCTTTGTGAAAAATATTGCCAAACAAGGGCCATTATGCATTTGTCAAGCATGAGCATGTCAGTAACATCTATGAAACATCCATATTCAAAACTAATGTAAATTCTATATACATGTAGTCCTTTGTCATTTTTCTTGATATCATACTCATCTTAACAAGGAAAATACTTTTCGAACAGCACATGTTTTTTTCTTCAGTCCCGAATATGACAAAACTATTTCAAGGTTAAATCATGCTTTAAGCAGATAAACCATCTTATTTTCTTGTAGACAGCCTTATCCTGTAAGTAATAATTAAATCTTGAACGACGTTTCAATTATAATCCTATCAGTAAGGGAAGGCCTTACATACATACATGGGCATCTTCAAACTTGGCATGCAGATCGTTCAAAACGACGTTCCTCAACCTGGACGATAGCAGCAAAACCACATCACCAATTTCAATGATGATGAGAATGTCACATCGTCGAACGTGGACGTTTGTAGGAACGACATAGCATCAGCGATGATGACGGTACGAATGTGACTTTATCAACCACGATCATACTAAGAATATCACAATGTAAACGAGGACATCGTCACCCTGAATGACGGCGAGAATGGCTCATCGTCGACATCGAAGATGGTCAAAACGCCAACTTTGACAATAAAACGATAACAACGACCATTCTTTTTTTTTCAATTCATTTATTAAACCATTTAAAATCAAAATCAGTATACAAATCATTCATGTACATGTATAAAAGTTATTTATACAGCGTAAATGGTCAGGGTGCCCAATACATAAAGAAATATACATTAAAAAACATGAGATACAAAACAAACTTAGTTTTTAAAAAACATTAAAAAACATTAAGCACTAAACATACAAGTAAAGGGAAATAGGAAAAGGTGAAATAAGAAAACGTAGGGAGGAGAGATGAAATTACATGTTTATTTGGTATAGGTAGTTATTATTGAACGTTTGAGTTTGGTTTTAAATGAAGTAACATTAGTGCTGGAAATTACATCGGAAGGGAGGGAATTCCATATTCGAGGACCAGCAGATTTAAATGCAATAAGACTTGACTGATTGAGTGCGAATGGAAACTGGAATTTAGAATGGGAACGGGTATTATATTGATGGTAATCTTTATTATACTGAAATAAATTTATTATATTAAGAGGTGCTACATTATGTTTCACGTAATACATCAGGATCGCAATTTTGATTTTTTTTTTTTATGAATATCGAAAATTGTCAATGTGTTTAACCTTGCAAATATTGGGCGTGACGGAGCTAAGTAAGCTATGATAATGATCATATCAACTAATCATGCTGACAGAGTACTCCAATGTGGTCATTGTAAATGACGATAATAGTGGTGGTGGTGGTGGTGATGGTGGTGATGATGGTGGTGATGATGAAGATGATGATGATGGTGATGATGATAGTGCTGTTCGTGCGGATGGTGGCATTGGTATTGGTGGTTGAGTTGAGAAACTGGCCAACAGCAATGCTGGTGTTGGAGTTTTTATTTTTTCGTCAATGAAGAATTTTTCATCGCGATAGTTTTTATTGTAGGGTCCATAATTACGCTAATGCTGGATAGATATATTACAATTCGGTGGTGTTCAGTGTGATTATATCGGTTATACGAATTATGCTCATATAACCATGACAACAAGAATCCTCCACTTACAATACCCTACACGATACAAATGCCTAACTTTAGCCCTGGAACCCTAACACTTAATCTTTGAACCTATAGCCACACACAAAAACACATAACACCCTTACCGTAACGCTATAGTTTCTCCGAAATAATGCACCAAATAATTGTTACAAGAGCAAATTTCGGATCACCGATTGTTCAGACGTTCAAGTGAAGAAAAACTAAAATATCGCCTGTTTTGAGCCAGAACGGTGTTTAAAAAACGTTATTTGAGGAAACACACGAGAGCAGAAAAAGAAAGCTACGAATGAAAAGTTTCTTTTGACCTTTGAAACAAGTTTGATCAGTAAGAGTTCATTCAAACTCATCGCAAACACAGGCAACCTCTCTCCGAATCAAGACTTCCAGATGGGGAATCGTCATTGCTAGCAGCTAAAACAAAAACTGACAAAGCAAATTTTCCTATTACTGCTTTCGAAACTCTGCGCCAAATTGAAATAATGGCAACCGGTTTATTTTGCTCAGACGATTTGAAGATTGGTCGAGAGACGGACGCATATGTCGTTATAGTGACGCGCCCAATTTGATATCGAGCGTCTTTCAAAGATAAAGAGAATAAAAAAGCTTCTGTTTTGCTGGATTTGTAGATGGGGAAAGACGGCTCTTCGCAAATTAGACAATACTTTGCACTTTTCTGGCTCTTGAGTGAAACAAAACCTAGCGAGCATTGACCTGTGAGGTCGACGAGAGTGCATATATCTTGTCATTGTTACCGTCTGAGAGGGGCTTTAGATATCATCCCGAACAACTGTCAACCAGTTTCAAGTTTTGAAGTTGGAGCAAACTACTCCGGACGATTGCGATTGTCCATTGCAACCTAAAATAGAGAGACAAATTCATTCTAAGAACACAGTACAGAAATCGCTGCACTATTCACAATGAGTTAAATTCTTAACCAAATGGCAGCTGCCAATACACCATCGTGTAGCTAATTGGCATGCATCTATAAAATAAAATAAGGTCACCATTCAAATTCGAATGAAAGACTTTCGTTGAGTTCCACTAACTTAAACCACCCTCAACATTGAAACGCTGATTAACCACACATTACAAACTAAGTTTGTCGTGACAAAAATAAGAAGACATAATCTAGACCCATACATTACATCATAGGCTGAAAACAATGTCGTCATAAACATGACAACGTCCTTTATAATAATTTTGAATCTTGTACTTAAACTATTATTGTCATGTTATTGTGTCCAAATTCAACATTTTGGGAGGTTGTTAAACTCGAATTCGACACCGTGTCATTCTACCCTATATCATTTCTGATCAATTCTTCGATTCGTGTTTATATCTAATAGAAATCTTAAACATGAATTAAATCACACAATTTGTAACGTCATTGCTTTGGCCTGCACTGACAGCTATGATATCCATCAAAAAGTTCATATTAATCCTCAGAATGCCATCAATCAAAGTTTTGGGAGCGAACAAATTCGATTTATTTATTTGTTTCGCCGAAAAGTGCAAAGTAATCTGCTAATGGCTAGCCATTTTCAGCTTCAATTTTCAATCTCTGGTTTCCAATCTTAAACTTCGCTCTCAAAATTGGAGTGAAATACTTTTGCTAAGACTAAGATGTAAAGGTATGCTATCACATTTTATATTGGACTGATTTGAAGATATGTCTTGAACAAGTATCAATCACATTTCTTGCTCCTGTGATCAAAGTGAAGCAAGTGTACACATACTCTCTTGAATTCAAGTAGTCGATGACCACAAAAACAACGCAGAAAGGTTTGCATCACCTTCGGCAATATTACTACACATTTCTCAATTTTTATTTGGGGCAATCATGTCAAAGTGTCTCTCTTGATTTCTTGGATATTTGGATAAGAAAATTTGTTTACGTTCATGATCTTTTCAATTTTTACACAAGATATTAAAACATGTCTATTAGAAATACTGACATGATTGGCACTTTTTCACTAACGAGAGTTTAAAGGGGACGATTATGAGGAAAGGGAAACTAATCAGAAAATGCACCAAACCCACCCAACCCCCCACACACACACACATACACACACACACAGGTAGTGTATGCGTGCTGAGACATTGTCATACATTATGTCAACATATTTTAAAATGAACCCACGAACTTACCGAAAAAACAACATAACTAGATGACTCATCATTTTCACTGAAGCTCAAATAACATGTTCCGTTTCATTCAAGTCAATATCATACTCCAGTCATACTGACGAAACCACTACCAGAACAACCAAGACTGTGTCTGTGATCTGTCGGTTCGGAGTCAGTTCGTCGGTTCGGAGTCAGTTCGTCGGTTCGGAGTCAGTTCGTCGGTTCGGAGTCAGTTCGTCGGTTCGGTGTCAGTTCGTCGGTTCGGTGTCAGTTCGTCGGTCCGGAGTCAGTTCGTCGGTTCGGTGTCAGTTCGTCGGTTCGTAGTCAGTTCGTCGGTTCGGAGTCAGTTCGTCGGTTCGGAGTCAGTTCGTCGGTTCGGTGTCAGTTCGTCGGTTCGGTGTCAGTTCGTCGGTCCGGAGTCAGTTCGTCGGTTCGGTGTCAGTTCGTCGGTTCGTAGTCAGTTCGTCGGTTCGGAGTCAGTTCGTTGGTGTGACTTGGGTATTGTGTCCTGTTATTCATTTTTCATTTCCATATCGATCGGTCATGCCAAGTTATTTCTAATGGTAAAGTGTTTTAAATAGTCCCACCCAACTTGCATTTCTAAACATATTTGTCCATAATGAAAGGACAGGGACAGTTATTACAACGTTGTTTCATCCTACAACACAATATATTTTGTCATACTGATATATATGATGCGCCAAACCAATAATTACATTTTCTTTTGTGCCTATTACATTTAAATCTATGTTTTGCACTGTATGGTTACCTCTTGCAGCCATGGCAATTGAAGATATACTGAATTTAAATTGGAATCATTATCGACAATCCACCCACATTTTTGATATGGCCCTATCCATATTAATTAGGTTAGAAGCTAACTTTACTAGTCCAAGGGCTGATAACTCTAAGTATGTTGGTAATTCGTTTTCTTTTCGGCATCCTTGTGTAGTTACTGATAATTCTCGTTTCATTGTTGTCTAGTTTACAGGTCCCATTTGCAGGCCAAACAAATGAAAAGGTTAAATTTCAACGGCACATGAAAGATAATACTACTTTAGAACTTCCCTCAAAACGAAAGGGCTTGATAATGTCTTCAAGTGGGCAAATAACGACCACTGTAGTTGTCGAATCATCTTTAGTGATTGCAATTCGTTTAATAATAGTTTGATTTTTAGGCCATTGTACCGAATGGTCGTACGTTTTGTGCTGCGGAAAGATTCAATCAGTTTAATTTTGGCCATTACAAGAAGTGGGTTATTGATGTAGACAAATGCTCATGTACCCTTTATAGCTCATTTTATGTATGTTATTACCAAGGAAGAAAAAAAGAAGTAAGTCAGTCACTCAATAGTGTCAGACAGTGAAATCTAGAAGGTAAACGGGTTTACTTGCATAACTTGAATATTAGGACATTACTAACGTTAAATGTTACAGACAGGACATACGTGACATGTTCATAATTCCTGCAGAGTTCTACATAATTTGATGTTGGCTGCAAAAGGGACATATTTATCTTTGATGATCACTTCTTATCATGAGGTTGAGGGTAGTGGACACGTCGCGTCAGATATGGACACGTTTAAGTTTATAGGCAACATTGGTATGTCATATTTGTATTGGTGAAGACAATTCTAACAATATTATTTGAATATTTTAAGGGGGTGATTCAAAGATCTTCTTAACCCCTTGCCGGCAAATCACAATCTGGGTACTTCTCTTGTTTGTACATCCGAATATCCAATAATGGCCCTCCTTTTCGCTTGTTGAGGATTTTCGGCTAGCTGGTCTATATTCAAAGATCCTTCTCATTCAACATTACTTTAGGAAAACCTCGGGATAAACATTGATATCGCAACACCTTTTCGATTAACTTGGTAATCAGTTTTAAAAAATATCTGAATTTCACAATGATTTTATATATTGCTTTAAGCAGTTTAACATCTCGTATTTCTTTTGTCTTTCTCTTATCTTTCTCTTATCTTTCTCTTATCTTTCTCTTATCTTTCTCTTATCTTTCTCTTATCCTTCTCTTATCTTTCTCTTATCTTTCTCTTATCTTTCTCTTATCCTTCTCTTATCTTTCTCTTATCTTTCTCTTATCCTTCTCTTATCTTTCTCTTATCTTCTTCTTCTTCTTCTTCTTCTTCAAGATAATCTGCCTCCTTCAATACTGAAGATTCTTGCAGATGCCGTATACTCGGCCTGATTGGGGTGTGCAGGTGGACCATTACACCGAGGTTTCCCCCTACTCTTATACGAAAAGTGCAATGGGTTCTTAACGTGCAAGGGTGGTGACTCTCCTGTACACGGGGCCTCCATTTAACGTCCTATCCGAGGGACGGAGTGTTTTCCACTTGACATAACCTGCGTCTATGAACAAGGGAAGGGGCACGTTAGCACACAACGCAGACTTCAGTCATCCGCCTCGGTGGGAGTCGAACCCGGGATCTTTGGTTCGACAGGCAGACGCTTTACCGACTGAGCCAACTCGCCTCCTTCTCTTATCTTTCTCTTATCTTTCTCTTATCTTTCTCTTATCCTTCTCTTATCTTTCTCTTATCTTTCTCTTATCTTTCTCTTATCTTTCTCTTATCCTTCTCTTATCTTTCTCTTATCTTTCTCTTATCCTTCTCTTATCTTTCTCTTATCTTTCTCTTATCTTTCTCTTATCCTTCTCTTATCGTTCTCTTATCTTTCTCTTATCTTTCTCTTATCTTTCTCTTATCTTTCTCTTATCCTTCTCTTATCTTTCTCTTATCTTTCTCTTATCTTTCTCTTATCTTTCTCTTATCTTTCTCTTATCTTTCTCTTATCTTTCTCTTATCTTTCTCTTATCTTTCTCTTATCTTTTTCTTATCTTTCTCTTTCTCTGTTATTCGGCTTAACAATGCTTAGTTTCTCTTTCGCTGATAATGTGCGATTTTTTTTTCTTTTTCAAATGGACAATAAATTATAGATTTATGTCCCCAACAGTTCCCCTTTCTCTTGCTTGCTTTGGTAATGTGGATATGTCCTTTTCCGTGTCCCCCATATTTCCATGTCTCCGTTCCAGTTCTATTTTTGTTTGGACCCTCTCACTTTCTTCCTTTTCTTCATCTCTTTCATTCCTTCCCCCTCCGTGTCCGCTCCTTCTCCACCTCTACCTTCCCATCATCCATTGGGAGGGGAGTTCGATCCTCACCCATAGTAGGGTAGTGAAGGCCAATCGAAAACCCCATCTCGTGGTAATCAGGAAAACACCACAATATAATTAGATGGAGGAAACTCAGAACGACGCATTGCGATGAGACAAGCGAGACATCCCTATAATATATCTTCGTTTCCATCTGGCATCATGCATAGTCGCATTATTTAACTAAGTCGTCAATTCGGAGATTGAGAGGGGCCTCGCGTAAGAAGATGAGAGAAGAATGATTTCGATATGCCACTGGGTAATTTGTGGTATAAATGGAGTTTGATTTTCTCTCATTTTTCTTACAGCGCAGTGCGTGTGGTTTGGCCAAGTAAGACTGGCAGCTGTCATAGACCTTGAAGATAGATCACTTGCCCATCTTTAAATATTGCGAGAGAGAAAGTTGGAAAAAGAAATCCCATCCAAAATGTTCATTTCCAATTTCAATGAGGAAGATAAGCTCGAAAGTATTGGAGTAAAGAATTTGGCCGGAAAAATCACCAATTTTGTATTGACGTGATTAAATAACCATCTAATTTTGAATATACATTAAAAGTACATAGAGTGCAACCCAGATTTATATTTGCGTCTTAAGACAGAGGGAGAGTAGAGTAAAGAGAGAGAAATAGAGAAAAAACGCGAATAGTATTTCTTTTTTGGACATCAAGAAATTCGAGATAAGAGAAGAAAAAAAGGAAAAAGAAAAAAAGAAAAAAAAAAAAAAAAAAATCAATTTTCAAACGCCCCCTAATTTAAAAAAAAAAAGCAACATCTTTTCAGAGTTTCAATCTCTCCCTCTCTTTCTTCCCTTTCTTCCTCTATCTCTCTCCCTCTCTCTATCTCTCTTTTGTTTTCCTTTCTCTCTCTCTCTTTCTCTCCATCTCTCCCTCTCTCCCTCTCTTGTTTTTCTTTCTCTCTCTCTCTCTCTCCCTCTCTCTCTCTTTTGTTTTCCTTTCTCTCCCCCTATCTTGCTCTCTCTATAGCATTTATGTTTTTATGTATATAAATATATCAACTTTGTATGTCTAAATTGAATCCGACCTTACACGAACTATCTACAACACGTTTAATCATAACTATTTGAAACAAACAACACAAATTGCCCGACCAAGTGAAGGGAAAAACATGAAATATTACCAAATCAAGGTTAGCCAGAAGGCCCAGATAGACAGAAGAGGTCTGGATTGTGAATCTTTTAAGAAGGGCAGGTTAATGTTCACTCAGCCGCGAACGAGGAGGAGCTAGCGGGAAGATGCGATGTTTATGCCCGGACGCCTCGGCGGCGGCGACGGTCTTGCTCTGTGCGATCGACCATCTACCATTCAAGCTGCTCAAAGCACGGTCATTATCTTATATGCAGTAACACATAAAATACCCAGTATACTATTCTAGTGTCACGAGGTGTGTTTAATATATCGGGAATTTGCTTTTTTAAAAATGATTCAAAACCGTTATGTAAATAATGATTCCTTCCTATACCGTCTATACCATGACAAGATGTATCAGTTCGCATTCTGTCATCGACATACTTATACATCATCTTCTATTACTCTTTCTCCTCTTGATTTCCTATTTTATTCTAGAACAGATGAATAAGAACATAATATATTTCACTCTTTCTCCTCTTCCACAAGCGGTCACCTTTCAATAGGCCTATCAGATATCCGTGCGTCCATTCATTCATTTATTATTCATCCACTCCCTTACTATTCAACCATCATTTTTTCAAACTTCCATGCAGATCACTGTTACAGTATTTCCAAAGTTGCATCTCATTATCTTGATGAAATATCTCTTTACCTTTCCGTTTTATATATCTGTTTTGTATATTCAAACTGTATTATCTCTAAAGGGGAGTCCAGTATGATTACAAGTTGGGTTTAATAGGAGCAAAAGAATGAGAGGAACAGGTCAATGAAAGTTTGAGCAAATTCCGATCTAAAATAAGAAAGTTGTAAATTTCTGAAGTTGCAATCAATTAAACACACATTAGCAACTCTGTGACATATCTTGTGAGATCCCTCCCATTTGCCCTATACTATAAAAAAGCAGAAACGTCTCTTTCTCTAAAGAAAATGTTCAATTAATCATGCACCCTTAATTCAATTATTGCAAATATGTTTTCTATACAATCCCTGAATAGAACAAATCTATTCCGTCATCAAAAACTAAGAAAATGAAAGTTAATGCATTTCTGTACAAAGCAAATTGGAGAGGACCTCGCAAGATACGTGACAGTCCTGCCGATTCATGTTTTACTGATGACAACTATACAAATTCATAACTTTCTTATTTTCAATCGGTTTTTGCTTAAACTTTGACTAACCGGTTTCTCTTATTTGTCTGTTTCTTTTAGAATCATCATGGTGAACTTTCCCTTTAAGAAGAAACTAAATTAAAGTTTCGTGGCATTTGTTCTTCTTTACAACAATAATAAGTCAATTTATGCCTATCGAACATAAATGGCAGTGAAATATTTCCATGGGGATCTTAAAAAAATTCTCTCAAGGAAACTATATCCATGATCATGGTTTTTGAAAGACTTAGACGGTTTTGACCTAGACCGTGCTGGGAGGCTCACTCCTAAAAGGGTTTATTGATACTCCTATTATTATACTGCTCACTTTCCTGGCTTCATTCAGTCATTGTATATATGACATTCTCCATACTGCTCGTCACTCTAATTATATCATGGATTTCTGTTCGGAGTCACCCCAAACCACCGTGCCTCCATTCAAGGCTTCATAGCATCATACAACAAAAGACCAACAGAGACGAATGTAACATGAGATGGCGCCCTACACAAAACACACTCAACAAAAAGCACAGACAGAGAGAGAGAAACAGAGAGAGAGAGAGAGAGAGAGAGAGAGAGAGAGAGAGCGAAGAATGTTAGTCTGGGTATAGAACGATAGAGAAAGGAAAGAAGAAAAGACCGCCAAGATTTCCGCCAGAAATTTGATCTGCTGTCTCACAAGGCAGGCGACACGCAACACAAAAACTACGCCAACTCAAATCTGACTAAGTCGCGTTGATTTCTGGGCGACTGGGTAACAAATTGCTACCGGGCAGACTTGGCCAAGGAGAAGGGGGAAACAGAAGACCCGACACGACTATTGTCAAAGAATTTACCACAAAGAAGTCAAGAAAAAACGCCTTGCCCCCCTAAAATGCGACATTTTTTGTTTTCTTGGGTAGTAATATCACCAAAAAGGGAGAGAAGGGAATGTGATCACCCTTCTCTCTCTCTCCTTCCTTTCTTTCCGTAAGACTTCGTCTGATATGATGTCGGGTAGAAGGCGTGCTGGTCTAAGACTGGCGTCAGAGTGACGTTGATTCTATTCTAGGTTAGGCGCCAGGGTGAGAGAATGAAAGAGGCTTGACTGGTTTGGTTATGTTCCATTCCTCTTAGCAACAAAAAATAAATAAACATTAAGGAATATGAGGAACGTGATGGAAGGGGGCGAGGGTGGGGGAGGGGAGTCAAGACCATCGGACTATACTTATTAATATTGAAATCATTGCGTGTCAGAAAAAGCTAGCTCGATTAATATACAGGGCAAGACCACTACAGCTTGCTTTTATAATTAAAATACCCCGCTAAAGGTGATGTAAAAGACAACTTTGATCGCGTCGTTATTGTTTATGTTCAATAAAATTCGTTGTAAAGTGGAGAGTTTTAGTATCGAAAGGGGAAAATTAATAGTTATGTTTTATTCAAAGCGATAATGACACCAACAACAAAACTTGTATAATACATCTTTACATGGCTAATATATATTATATAGATTGGGCATGTATTTCAAAAACATGTGTTAATTTTAAATTTCATTTTAGTATGTATTGTGTAAACAAAGTATTTGTCTAACATTCATGAAGACAAGTCGCAAGTCAGTTTGTTCCTTGCTTTATCCTTAATGATCTTCTCAGTATTCATTCGTTTTATCTATTAAAAAAAATCATCTTAAAAGCACTAGGAAGCAATGAGCGTGTGATGACACTGTTTTACGAAAAGAATACCAAGAAATATTACAGATAAGAGTGCAGAAAAAGTAGTATTGAAGGAGATTATGATACATAGCTAAATAAGGACAGATTGAAAGAAATGGGTTCATAGTTTAATAAGTTACACTTCAGTACAAAGAAAAAATATATCAGTAAAAGAACAGGGTAGGGAGCATTCTTTATATTCTGAATAGAAGGATGGAATAAAATGATGTTCCCTTGCATTCTCCTTTAGAAGAACCTGTTGAAGAAAAGACTCTGGCTGAAACAAGTTTAGCTGGGCTAAAATGAAATAGGGTAATACAAATAAAAGAAAGGAAAGCCGAACTCATTATATTGTTACAAAACACACAAATACGTCATATAATCTACAAGGCTTCAATCACTAGCTATTTGTCTCTATTCAGTACTGAACAAAGAAATATCCCAATGTGTTGAGGAAGTATGAGAGGAATACAAAGATAAGAAAGAAAAGGCAGAAAATTCTCATCAATTATTGATATCTTTGTCTCATGGACAAGGAGATTCTGAAGAGCAGTCCTCGAAAATGCAAAACCCCAATCTAATAGCAGTATCAAAAGCCTGCCTCCCTCACTCTCTATACAGAAGAATTGGAGAAGAAAAACAGAGAACAGAAACAGGAGAGAGTGGGAGAAACCACTTGAAGAGAAAGAATGAAAAAGAGAGATTTCCATTCACGCATTAAGAGGTTTGAAAACGAGAAAACAGTTCTCGAGTGAGTAGCTTGAGGCAGTGGATTAAAAACTATCATTTTACAGACTAATCGCTGGTGATTCAATAGGAAAAGCCTTGTAACGTCATCATATCAGAGGAGAGGTTCTTCAAACTCACTGACATCCCCATCGACATCGAAATGAGAGATGGGTAGAGGCGGATCAAGGGGTGGTAGGAATGGGGGGGGGGGGGCAATCGCAATCTTAATCCACCATTGCAGAGAAGCAGGGGGACGTCGCGAGTCGCGACATATAATCAGAGAAGAGTACATTTCACTCTAACATGGTTTCTTCGTCGGGGAGGAAGAGTAAACCCAACCGTCTGCCCCCTTTTGCCCATTTGTGAGTGGGTTAGGATGAAAATATCTTACAGGGGGTGGGGGGGGGGGGCAAACCTGAAAGTGAAATTGAAACGCAATCTGACGTTAACGTATGCGTTCCTCCTATACGATGTCCTCCCGTTTTCTCCATTTAAACCTGTGCGAGAAAAGTAATCTGCGTTTAGTTTACCGCTGTGTGCTGTACAGAATATATCATCTAACACAAACATAGCGATCGCATGCTGTATTATTACATGATTATGATAAGTATAACTTCTCCATTATTTGTTCTTCTAATAGCAGCTTCGTTTACAAAGTTGAGCCTTTCTCGATGATATGAACAATCAACAACTAAATTGATTTTAATAGAAGCAGAAATTGAGAGGAACAGGTCAGTGCAAGTTTGATCAAATGCGGATTAAATGTAAGAAAGCTTAGAAATGTTAAAGTTGCGGTCAATCCAACACAAGTTGACAACTCTGTGACGTATCTTGAGAGGTTTCCTCAATTTGATCTGTACTAAAAAAATGAGAAATATATTTTTTCTCTAAAGAAAATTTTCAATCATACATGAACCCTTAATATAATTATTGCAGACATGTTTATATACAACCTCTGCATGGAACACTTCTATATCGTCATTAATAACTAAAAAATGAAAGTTTATGAAATTGCTGTACAGAGTAAATTGAGAGGACCGCTCAAAATACGTCACCGTGTTGCCGACTCATGTTTCACTAGTAGCACCTTAAAAACTCATAACTTTCATATTTTTACTCGGACTTTTCGCTAAAACATTCACTGATCCTTTCTTCTTTATTTTCTGTGCTTGTATTAAATTCAACTTAATATCAGGGTGGACTTCTCCTTCATAGTTATGACAAGAAAAGCTTCAATGTTTGTTATTTTCTTTTTTAATCCAAATAAATAAACGAAATTGACAGCAGGCCTATGGCAAAAAAAGATCATGTTGATGGGAACTGTACGTGCATTGAGCATCCTCCGGACTCGTATTCTTTATAACAGCTACGGTTAGACAAAGTAGAAAAAATTGTGGGAAAACTGTGATTTGTCCGCGTAAGGGATTATTTCAACTTATGGTAAGCCGATTTGGGAAGAGACCGCTTATTTTGCCGACAGCGTTTATGATACGAGTATGAAACGCGTTTGGACTTACGTAATCACACATCTACAGTTTTCCATTTACTTTTAATTGTATATGAGATAGTAGACATAAATAAGTGATAACAAATGTGTGAATTATGTCAAAATCGCACATTATGTTTTAAAAGAATTGTAGTTTCAAAAAATGATATTAATCACTGACAAACTGACTAATTTTTTTCCGAAAAAATCAAGTAGTACACCATACAGCGGAGTAAGGAAACAATATGGAGTAGAACAAGTTCTTAAAATATATTGTGTTCATATCAAAATAAATGATTTTGAGGATGATGATTACACTACTACTACTAATGATAATAATAATGATAGGTATAACTATACTGCTGTTTATGGTTCAACCAATGAAAAATAATTTCTGTTATATGACAGAATGAATCAATAAATTCAGATATTGAAATAGAAGTGAAGTGGAGTTGAATTTTGATAATAAAGATAGCGCAAGAAATATTTGGGCTTAAGGACCCTCACTTTGTCTCTCTGATCTATATTTCTCACTCCTCTGCTTCAAAAGGTACAACAAAATCAGACGAATGTAGGATGCGAACATCGAGGCGAAGTGTTCCCCTTCTTCCATCATCTTTCTTCATTTTTCTTACGGTTGTCATGGCAATGATAGCACCAATCCACCTGAGACCATCGTGTCGTCTGCTAACAACCTACATCTGTTGACTAAAACAAAAAAGATACCCAATCCTCACCAAATTTACCCCGGCTTCAGTCGCCCGTTCATCTTCCCTGATAACATGTAGGATGACGAGAGTGAGAGAAAAAGTGAAATAGAAGAGAGAGAGAGAGAGAGAGAGAGAGAGAGAGGGAGAGAGAGAGAGTTACAAAGTCATTCATGATGATAGTGGTTAAACTACAGAAGCCACGCTGCCTAGCCGCTACGCTAGCTAGCTGCGACACTCGATGTGTGTACATCTTGCTTGTATAGCCTCCTCAAGGCATGAACGCATTCATTTTTTAAGCCGACTCACTAATGGTCGCTAATTACCACCATTAAGTGCACACAGCCAGCGCGCCCCTATGCAAATTCCCCGGAGCTGTTATACAGAGGTGATAAAATCTTGACATTTATCCCGCGTAGAAGAGAAAGAGGGGGAAACAGTATGGTCATGTTTCCTCCATCCGTGTATTCCCTATATTTTTAGCATCCCTTTTATCTTTAAAAAAGGAATGAAATATAGAACGAAAGAAAGAAAGAAGAAAATGGCGCCATTTCTATTTAATTGCTGGAACTATGTCTTTTATTTGAAGTTGACATTTTTGTAGTCAACTTTTTTTTAATCCTCTCTCTTTATTTCCCTTTCTGGACCTATATGAAAAACAACATTCGTGTTGATCACGGTATTTCATCCCAAAAGACAAAATAATGGTAAATATGCTGTTTTTTAAGAAAGAAAAATAAATCAAAGGAAATAAAAGCATGTAAAGTCTCTCTTAATTACAATATTTTCATACTTCATCCTCTACAATTTAGTTTGTTTAGAAAGAGAGCTAATTACAACTTTCTAATTATCAACTGTCATCTGCTTTCAATATTAACCCAGGTATTGTGAAATCGCGGGGACAATTTCCTGATTTCTGTTTAAGAATATGAACATTTTCTATTGACCACATTCGAGAACAAGGTCTACTACCTTAATCCTCTCTCTTTATTTCTCTAATAAAATCCATGAAATTCTCACTCTCGCTTTTCTTGAAGCATCTTCAATCTTTAGCACTTTTCTCGTCTTTGCTTGCTCAAAGCCCCTGATTTAAATCGAGCAATTCTACAGTTACCATTCTACTTTAATACCACGAAGGCTCCACATCCTTCTCTTTCTCTCTCTCTCTCTTTCTTTCTTTCTTTCTCTCTCTTTCTCTTTCTTTCTTTCTTTCTTTCTCTCTCTCCCTCTCTCTCTCGCTCGCTCTCTCTCTCTCTCTCTCTCTCTCTCTCTCTCTCACTTCTATCCCCTTAATATATTTGTTATTATTTCATGTTCCACCTTCTCTCTAAAATATGTTTTAATATTTCACCATTTCCCGAACCGATTTTCTCTCTAATAATACTTCGTCGTCTATATTCCCTTTCACACACTTATTCTCTTTTAATCTCTGTATTTTTGTGTTTGTTTACTTAACATGTTTACTCATCTTCATTTCCCTCGTTTTTGTTTCTTTCTGTCTCTCTGTCTCTTTGTCTCTCTCTCTCTGTCTCTCTCTCTCTCTCTCTCTCTCTCTGTCTCTCTCTGTCTCTCTCTCTCTCTCTCTCTCCAACCCCTACTCAATTATCTATACATTTACATTTAGAGAATATTCAAATTCATCTGTCCAAAGGTCGCATACATTGGTGTCAACGCGATCCCGCCTGCGAATTTGTGTGGCAAGGTGTCAAAATCATTTCAACTAAAAACCCTGAAAATGATCACTAAGACTGAGTATCTAGCGGTCCTCTTCAGGCAGCCAAGGGGTGTCATTCTTTACCCCTTAATCTCTTGTAAATCCCGATTCAAACTGACTGGACATTTTAACAAAGCATCTACTCGGTCAGATGGCTACTATGAACACCACGGGATTTCCTCCATCTGTTGCAGAACTGTCCTTTGTGTTAACATGTTAACAGCTTCACACGCGACAAACAGAAAGGAAAATGTATTACATAATGCAGTGTAACAAAAAGAGGCGTTGTCACCAATTACTGACCAACCAGTCTTAGCTGAAAAAAAGAAAACAGGTTTATGAGGATTAATATAAAATGCAATCCAATGTAATAACATTTATTTTCCAAATTCTATCATCTATCTTATGAAACAATGCCGTGAATAAAAAAAAAATCATGTGCTTAATTTTGACGTGTACACCTATATGACACATTATGATACAAATGATTTGAGCCTACCTACTATGACATTACGAGATGAAAAAATAACTAAAGGTGGGTCGAGAAAATAAATTCCACGTTCACAATTAGTTGGGTAACAATATTGAAATCGAATACTTCATTCACATAATTTATGATAGAATTGTCAGTTAACCGGTAATTGCTAGATTGCATGCAGTAGTAGGTTAACATCTTGTGTAGATCGGAATGTGAGAAATGTCGGAGAAAATGCCGTATTACGCAATATCTTCGTTATTTTCTATTAGTATATTTTCAGAAGCATTTATGTAGTGTTCATTTCACACACGAAGTGTAGCTTTAGATGGATAGGTTTGATTTATTATAAAACTGAGATACCTGACAATCGATTATAAAGTACTCAATTATAAGTATATATATTTTTGGTACATCATCTAGTAGGCTAATTCGTCACTTGAACCTTAAATGTGAAATGATCATGGTTATCAATCAAACTTTATTGCACATAATGGTTTAAAGAGACACCTAATCATAAACAAAGGAAACGAGAAGAATGATGGTCAGTGTTTTGGCGCCAATATTAAGCCTACTATACCCATACGGGCTGGAATAAAATTGGACACATATAAGGAGACGTACGGTCATCAGTCAGACCCTTGCAGAAAATTGCGAGAGATTGGAGACCATATTTCCAGAATATAAAGCTTTTAACGTTTTCTTTACTTTCAGCTTTTGTACCTACTATGACAAGGAAAGATGTAAAAGTCTTGTATTATTTGAGATATCTTTAGGATGGTGTGAGAATAAGAAAGTGGACATTTTCGCCGAAATCATCTAAATATTCTTGGAATTTCTAACATGATTTCTCACAAACAAACAGCTTCCTTTCAAACAAACCCATCACCATCTCACACCGAGGTTAGACATACTAGGTTAGGATAACCTTGCAAACCTCTCAATGCCTGGATGCAAATGAGATAAGTTACACGATATGATTGTCGTCTCGGAGCCAGCACACCGCCAGGCCTCTTTTACCCCGATCATCCCCGCATCATAGTGTCAGCTTGCACCCCAAGCGAAGGAGTCGGGATTGGAACAGTGCCCACGATTAGCAAGTAGATTGGGTACGATCGAGAGAGACTTAACGTTCAAACTCTCTCCTATCTCATTCCTAGTGCTTGATTCGGCTCGCCTCAGCTCAGATAAATTCCATATTTGCATCACGGGGGCTTAACATTCGTCTCTCCCTCTCATCATATCCCTTACCACCCTCCTCCTCATCTCAGTCTCTACCCATCTCCTCCGCCATCTCTCTCCCCCGTTCTTGCTTGCTTGCTAACTGCCTAAGGAGCATGATTCCCCATCTCATCCCTCTTCTCCTGATTTCACCATCTCTCTGGGTGTAAGACGCGTGATGTTGATACCAGTATCTTTGGTGAGGACGTGCATCACCGTGGAAACGAGGAGAAAAGAAGGACGAAGAAAATGTGAGCAAATTGTATGCGGAAGTAGAGAAAGCATAAAGAAACGATTAATAGAAAAGCAGTATCATAAATAGTAAAACGAAGAGACATTATTTGGTGAAATATGAATACGAGAGGTTGCTAACCGAGTCTTAAGAGATTTTCAAATGTTGCTAGAAAAGTAGATTAGAAGTTGTTTTAACCTGAACAGGAAGATGGGGAGGGAAAGAGAGAAAGAAAGGTGGATGGAGAGAGAGAGAGGGGGGAAGGGATATATCGGGAGGGGGAAGGGGAGAGGAGTGAAAGGAAGATATCAAACGATAAAAAAGAGAAAATCGACTGTATTATGTTGTTACATTGTTTATTGAATCTTTGGCGAGCCTTCTGATAAAATGCAACAAACTCATCATAATATTGAAGGAACTAAAAGTTGGAAATTGTTGTAAATCGATAGACATTCAGAAGAACATGGTAGAAGATAGAAAGAGAGGTGGCGCAGATGAGATTTAAAGAGAGAAAATAGAAGAGATGGAATGAGAATACAAGCTACTGTCGAAGCTAGTAAGAAACAGGGGATGAGAGAGAGTAAATTACAGAGCTAGGGACAGTGTCAGAGAATGAGAGGAACAAATAGATAGTATGAGGTAGAGATGAAGAGGAGGAAAGAGAGAGATAAAGAGAGAGAGAGAGAGAGAGAGAGAGAGAGAGAGAGAGAGGTTGGGAGGTAGACTCTGTGGAGACAAGGATACACTATCAAGAGGTGTGAATAATGTATGAGATGATAGCAGGCAAACCGAGTCAGTGCCTGTAAACGTGTACGTATCATGCGCCCCCAACCCACTAGGGAGATACTAGGAGGTGTCTTGCTACTGCGCCTCCGATCCTCTCAATCCGCCGTGCGTGCCTGCGCACCCTTTGATGGCCGGTCCGATGCTTTCCACGCCAAGGCTTCGGGGGCGCCAACTGGCAGATGTGTTGCTAAATTACCTGCAGGGTGACAAACGAGAAACGTGCCACACGCAACTCGCCTGGCCCACTATTAACTCTCTCATTTTTTACCTTTCTGGCTTACTGCCTCCTTCTTCTTCCATTTATCATTTTCTTTCGTGGGTGTTTTCATCTTTCGCACTCACCGTGACTATCTCCAATCCCGTCTCTCCTATCGTTCTTTTCAGAGAGCCCAATTCTTTACCATTCACTTTAAAAACACACATTTTCTCATAGGCTCCCATTTTAGGACACTTCTTAGTTTTTATCTCCTCGTTTTTTCTAAATCCTCGGCTTTCCTTTAATACCCTTCTCCATTTCCTAGCTTTCTTTTATCTTCCGTTAATAATTTCTATTAAAAAAAAAAGCAAAAATATACAAAAACATTATTTCTTACCCTTTCCTATTCTTCCCTATAATCTCCCTTTCGCTTCCTCCATCCCCATTTCTAAACTTACACCTACTAAAAGCGACAAACAAAATAATGAGTAATCACTTTAGTTTCTCTCTCTCTCTTTCTCTCTCTCTCTCTCTCTCTCTCTCTCTCTCTTTCTATCTTACTTGCTACTCACATCATGTTCCATTCCAGACACCTTCAAGATGTAACCACAATGTTATTACCATTATGATCACCCTACCCCATTCTTTATACTGTCTTCATCACCCTCTCCCTACCTTCTCCCTACCCTCCTCCCATCCTCCCTGTAACACACAACCACTGTGACTGGTGTGAAACTCTCTTTCTTACCCCCTTAATGCTCCTTTCTATCACTCCAAGGGTGACGATTTAATTTATCTGGTATTCTAAGAAGAAATGACACAAAATATGACAAGATAATTTATCTTAGCCCAGGCTCAATCTATTATTCATTGTATCACATGCTCTAGGTGTTTACCCTGTGTTGTAATATAGAACATTAATTATTCATTGTCCAGCAAAATACTAGAGACATACAGATCTTTGGACAGAAAACAGACTTTTGTTCTCCCCACATGTAATCATATTAATGACGATGGGTTCCATACACACCACTATAGGCATTCACCCTCCTCCTGACACTCTTCCACTCTAACTGTTATGCAAGCTTGCACATTATTATCAAACAACTCACTTGTTTGCTATTGACTATCATGTAAATTGAATGTAGAAAACATTTGTTTCATTAAAACATGAATGAATTTATTCTTTTCATTCTGAACATTCTGTTTATGAAATTGTATTTATTTAATGAACCTCGCAAAAATCCATCAATATCTCATTTTGATAAATGAAAAAGATAAACAAATTATGTTGAATTATATTCTGTTACAAGAATGAAAATCAATAAACTCGCATTTGTTTTTATATTTAGGTAAATCTAAATATTAAAAACACATGAATATCAATTTAAAAAAACTAACCAAACATCTAAATACTTCATATACATGTATAATTCTTGGGTAGTTTCATGCTTTATCACAAGAATTGACAATACTCAATGTACATGGTAATAATTTATTTACCAACATTATTTACCAACAGGACTAACCAAAACAGAAGTTATATATCAGTATCATGTAAATGAGGCACCCCAAGATTAAAGGAGTACAATTTTAATTCCTAATTTTAACATTACAAAGCAACGAAAAAGGACCATTGCCTTACAACATAATACATTACATTACTCTCCCCGATTCACTTTAAGATATTGACATTTTTTCCAACCCATTTATTTATTTCACCTGAATGCACTGAACGCTGTGTTTGCCACAGCTAAAGCCGAGGTAATAATGTCCAAAGTCCTTTGGCAGAGCATAGAGATATGAGACAATAATATATCATTATGTTATATGTGCTTTACAAGTAGGCCTATGGAATATCATTATTCAACAAAGATTCACCTACAAACCACTTTCCATATTATTTTATATCACTTAACATCGGCTACTTGAAATGCAGCATAGTTTATACTTTACTATTGAATGTTCCTTCTGGCTTGTTACTTTAATATATTTCATACGATGCTTTAGGTTTTATCTTTTCGGTAGACTGGTGGTTCATCACAAATAAAGGAAGTGAAAAAAAACCTGAAAATCTACAAGATATGCTCTAGAGAGACTACAAAAATTGTTTTGGCTTTGTGAGATGGTGACGAGGTAGGTACCGCATCTCTGAATGTTGAGGGGAAAGGGTGAGGATTAGGAGTAAAAGCAAGCAGTAAAGAAAAGTCAATGTTGACTGAAGCAGAGAAGGGTAATAACAAGCACTTAATAGCATTGGGAAGAGAGAATCATGGTAAAGTGTGTTTAGCCAAGCAAACAGGAGTGGAGAGTGGGTCTGTAGATGGTCCATGACAGGCTGTACTCTCCCTGGAGATCAGCTATCAGTAGCCTATGCAGCCTCTTCCCGAACCTACTCTCTCCATTAACCTTAAACGTTGTCGTTTGCTGAAAAACAACCCCCCTTGCATGCCCCTTGGCTTCCGATCCGGCTACCCCATCCGTCCGGTCTTACTTCTAAGGCGCTGTCTCGTTTGGCGCTCCTCGCTCTCTAGCTAGCTACCTAGCCAGCCAGCCAGCCACACATCCCCGAGATCCAACTCCTCAACGCGTGAGTAATGCCCCACAATCCCTTCCAAATTGGGATTTCAATAATTAATGCACTCTGCGTCAGTCAAACTGTGTAGTCAGGATTGCCTTCCACCCGATCCCTTCAATCTTGCCTCCTCTTTCTCCCTCTCTCCCTCTCATCCCTCTCTCGCCATCAACCATCCCACTTCTCTACCACTCCATCCTCCCTTGAGAGCTTGCGCAACATAAATGGCCGAGCAGCCTAATCCACTGCGATGTTTATTCTAGTCTTCCGTTTTGCTCTCCTTTTTCTCTCCTCCCTTTCCCCCTCCCGATCAAATGCCGGTTAGGGCACGAGCTAGCTCTCTCTCTATACCCCAAGCAAACTCGGAGCAGATTACACAGCCATCCCTTTGTCGGCCTTAAATGGCTACATTGAATGCACACCACCGCTCACATGCAAATTGTCATAAGTACCAATTCCCTGTAGAGACCAGGCATCTATCCCCACACAGAAGCGGGGACGATTAGAGGCTTTTGATCAATCTACAATAGAAGCATTCTTTATAATCATTGCCCATTTCAAGCCCTTCCTTCTTGTTTTCCTCTCAATTCTCTTGACATTGTAATAAACGGATGCCTGGCTTGTCACACTCTTGGAGAGTCAAAAGTGCTTGGTGCACCTAGGGAGTCTGGTGGAAGCGTGTTGGGTGGATCATCATCGCCATACTCCTTATTCAATCCAGTCCTGGTGTGCACCCCACTTCACGGGGCAGCCAGAACCCTCTAACCCTCGTATAATAGAACAAAATATGGGCTCAAAAGTGAGCAAAATCAAAAGAGAGAGAGAGAGAGGAAAAGAGAGAAGGGCGGAGGACAATGAAATAGGGATCATCATCATCATATAGATGACTTGACTTTTGAATGGTATTCATTTCTACAAACACCACTCCTATTTACACAGCAAGCTATGTATGAAAGACAACACTTCCTATTTGGTCACAGCAGGTTCTATTTGCTTTTCTATAATATGCTTGTTACATTGCTTGCATTAACCACAGCAACCATCAAGCAATTACAAATTAAATTATTATGGTATCATTTATGTCGCAAACACCAACATACGTTTTCCTCGTAGATATTATTTTTTGAATGAAGCATAACAATCCATATCATAATACCGACATTAATACATTATGAAATCAAAAGCAAAGTGAGAACAAAAATAAGAATGTGGTAACCCATGAATTGCACTTGTGAATAAATCACAAGTTATAATCTGCTACCAAGAAAGATCTGAAAATACATGTATACTAATACCATCCGGTATGGTAGCAGGTGGGGGCTATACCAGGGGGGGGGGGGTGTCTGTATACCAGCAGAGCAGAGCAAGTGATACCTCCTCACACATGTCTAGCACCCCTACTTGTTCCAATTAATCACGAAGATGCTAATTGACATTAATTGACACATTGGCCATGAAATCTGGACATGTCGTTATGCTGACCCTGTAGGCTGTACCCACCGCTCACCCACCCCCCCCCCCCTCCCCTCCTCCTCCATCCACTGATGCCACTAGAGGAGCCCTACATCGTGAAGGACATAGGTGCTATACAAGTGTAAAAGCATCCATGTTTTCAAGAGGTCCTATAGATATATTACTATTTTTGTCACCATTGCGGATTTTTTCTTCTTCAATTTGGGCCATACATTTGTAACTTATGAGAACCATTAGTTTAGGAAAATGGAGTGTTTCATTTTCAATATGAATTATGAGTTTTATTCATTCAGTTTGTACATGTAAGTTTGAAAGCACAATTTCATAACAGAAGGTGTAATTATTGGCTACCCTAATAATATCCTTTCTCGACAACTCAGGTCTGATCTTTTTAACATGCATTTTCAAAATAAAATGTTGGCTTTTGTTCTAGAGTATGAGAATCATTGGGAATTCATTTTAGATCACCGCTGGCATCAACATCAATCATACATTTAAACACTCCTGAACATCAGAAGGATGTATAGATACACAGGTGAGAAAATGGAACATGTGAACGTCTGGAAGAAACAGCCTTCACTCTAACTCTGCAGTGGTATAACTTCATGAAGGGTTTCAACAATATCATGCTGTTAATGTTTGCTTTGCTCTTGATATTCAAAACATATCCTACCTACCATCCCACTAGGGGTACATCAACAGACCCGGTAGGGAGGAGAAGGGGGTTGGGTGTCCCTCTTACACCCCACCAGGGGTACATCAACATACCCGGTAGGGAGGGAAAAAGGGTTGGGTGTCCCTCTTACATCTTGGGGTACATCAACATACCCAATAAGGAGGAGAAGGGGGGGGGGTCGAAAGTCCCTCTTAATTGGGATCACTTTCCTGACAGGCATGGTAAGGGGTGGTGGCCTGGTGTGTGTGTGTGTGGGGGGGGGGGGGTAAGGATGACTTACTTTTTAATAGGCCTCTCATCACATCAACGTTTCTATTCTTATTGCATGCTTGCCAGCATCACCCTTATATTAGACTAAGTAGTTTATGAATGTATGTTAGTGATCACTTTTCAGACTGCATGAAAAATGATACAAAATGTGGGCTCGAGGCATGGAAAATAGACAGGTGATGTAGGCAATATGACATTGACTAGATTGATAGTGGAAGAGGAAAGAGAAAAAGAAGGACAAAATGTGGAGGAAGTAAAAGAAAAAGAAGAAGAAGAAGAAGTAACAGAAGAACTGGTTGTAAACCCAACGGCAATAAATCCGATCATTTAACATCAGCACTTCGGTAAAAAATCATCTAAGGTATTTTGCAAGTATGTGATGGCTTTAATCATCAAGATGCGAGATACGAATAGTTTATTTTTGCCCACACTTGCCCAGTACTGTCTTAAACTCATGAATGAGTGTAATGACTATAACATATTGAAATAATTAATGATACAAGTTTCTGCCTTCAGGTTTCTCCCAGTGGATTAACCATAGTCATAAAACAAGTCAAGAGAGGATCAACACCAAAACAAGGATTACGTGATCAGTATATCTTTATTCTAGCTGGAATGTGGTTGTGGTACTGTGTAGATGTACTGCATAATCAGGTCACTGACATCATGTACAAATAAACTCTGTTAAATGCTGGATTCATTCGTGTTCTTCTTTGTCCTTCTCATTGCTAGATAGCATGCAGTAGTACTAGTAGGTTAACATCTTGTGTAGATCAGAATGCAAGAAATGTCGGTGAAAATGCTGTATTACGCAATATCTTCGTTATTTTCTATTCGTATATTTTAGAAGCATTTATATACTCTGATTGCCCTCTTACAATCTTTTGTAATAAAAATGTATCATATTCACCTACTAAAAAATATCAATCAGCCCTCTGTAGTATAATCATTGTCAAACCTTCAAAAGCTATGTTTTCTGCATGCATTACCTAGATTGTGCATTCTATACATCAGTAAACCTAAGAGCTTTACAATTTTGTTTCTAAGAACACAATAATTATGGCTTACAAAGACAATCTTTAATTATTTCTAATCATATTCAGGAGTTTCAAGAGAAGCAATTTATAGATAATCTGAAGTTTAAAACAACAAAAATATGAAAGAAAAACCTAAGTATCCTTGGACGATCTACTGCGGATGTTAAACTAGTTTAGGTATACTGAAATGAAGAGAAATTTGTGATTGATTTGGAAATCTTCACTTAATTATGAAAAAAGGGAAGTCTTCAACGAAGAAAAGCTGGCAATTAACGTATATCTTGGCTAAATTTTCACTGACCTGATTTAAATTAACTTTTATCCAAATAAATATATTTTAAAGATGTGAAGATGTTAAAGAGCTATCTGATCAGCTCTTTGAGCCGTCCAGTATGTCCTTGCCAGTCAAGTAGTTATCTGGGCTATGGTTTGACCTATATATATCTATTAAATCCATAAAGGAGATCACCTCTTGGTGTGTTCATCTCTCTCTCTCTCTCTCTCTCCCTCTCTCTCCCTCTCTCTCTTTCTCCCTCCCTCTCTCTCTCTCTCTCTCTCTTTATCAAGCGCCTTCCAGCACAAACACACACTCTCTCTCTATATATATTATGATTTCTTTCTCTTTCTCCCCCATCTCACTCTCTCTCTCTCTCTCTCTCTCTCTCTCTCTCTCCTTTCGTCTTTTTCTCTCTCATAGTCTCATCTTTGTCTTTCTTGCCATTACAACCTGTCCCTCTATATTGTATCACCAGTCTACGTACAACTTTACCCCTTCCTTAATATTCTTAGCACCAATCTTCAACTTAAACTGTGATGAATATCAAGAATTCTCTTAATTATTTTTTGCATTCACAAGCTGAGCATCAAGGCTTTGCTTGTAATTCAATATCTATTTTTTCAATTAAAATTTGGACCTATAATAATTGTGATACTAATCAATATTTTAAAACCAATTTCTTGTTTCATGTCGGTAATCTAACTTATATCCCCTGGATCCTTCTTAAACTTATAATATTCTCTCTCTCTTTGCTCTGGATTATACCACAATAGTTGCCTC